>NC_136857.1:40562247-40582386 GCF_951799975.1 Gobius niger
TGCTGCAAGAATTGTTTTTTAAAGAATTTTAAAGAAAACACAAAAGGTTTATTTTATTTGAATCATAAAGACAAAATTAAACCAATGACCCGGATCTAAAGTTTCCTCAGTCCTTGTACTGAGTGTTTCCCTTTAGCATCAGCGAAGCTCTGATGTGGAGAAGGTTCTGCTCATGGTAAAACGGCCCGTTCTTCTCAAAGCCTCCGGCTCCTGTAAGGTCCTGTAAGGTCCTGTAAGGTCCTGTAAGGTCCTGCTGACCGGTGCACAATGGAAACAGACGGCTTGTCGAGTTGCACTACTTCTCGTTGCTGCGCATGTGCAGAACTATCCAGTCATTTTACATTGAGCCATCGAGTTCCGCTTTTTCAGCAAAAAACATCCATCCATTTTATTGCTCTTTATCCGGGTCACAGGGGCAGTGTCTCAGCGGAGATGCCCAGACTTCCCGATCCTCACACACCTCCTCCAGCTGTTCTGACCCCGAGGCCACACCTCCTCCAGCTGTTCTGACCCCGAGGCCACACCTCCTCCAGCTGTTCTGACCCCGAGGCCACACCTCCTCCAGCTGTTCTGACCCCGAGGCCACACCTCCTCCAGCTGTTCTGACCCCGAGGCCACACCTCCTCCAGCTGTTCTGACCCCGAGGCCACACCTCCTCCAGCTGTTCTGACCCTGAGGCCACACCAGGCCAGCTCGGAGACATAGTCCCACCAGCGTGTCCTGGGTCCACGAGGCCTTGTCCCACTAGGACATGCCTGGAACACCTCCCGCGGGAGGCAACCAGGAGGTATCCGGAACAGATGCCTGAGCCACCTCAGCTGCTCCTTTCCACGTGAAGGAGCAGCGACTCTACTCCGAGCTCCTCCCGGGTAACTGAGCTCCTCACCCCCAGACACCCTGCGAAGGAAACTCATTTCGGCCGCTTGTATTCGCGATCTCGTCCTTTCGGTCACGACCCAGATCTCATGACCATAGGTGAGGATCACATGACCATAGGTGAGGATCACATGACCATAGGTGAGGATCACATGACCATAGGTGAGGGTCACATGACCATAGGTGAGGATCACATGACCATAGGTGAGGATCTCATGACCATAGGTGAGGATCACATGACCATAGGTGAGGATCACATGACCATAGGTGAGGATCACATGACCATAGGTGAGGATCACATGACCATAGGTGAGGATCACATGACCACAGGTGAGGATCACATGACCATAGGTGAGGATCACATGACCATACGTGAGGATCACATGACCATAGGTGAGGATCACATGACCACAGGTGAGGATCACATGACCATAGGTGAGGATCACATGACCATAGGTGAGGATCACATGACCATAGGTGAGGATCACATGACCACAGGTGAGGATCACATGACCATAGGTGAGGATCACATGACCATAGGTGAGGATCACATGACCATAGGTGAGGATCACATGACCATAGGTGAGGATCACATGACCATACGTGAGGATCACATGACCATAGGTGAGGATCACATGACCACAGGTGAGGATCACATGACCATAGGTGAGGATCACATGACCATAGGTGAGGATCACATGACCATAGGTGAGGATCACATGACCATAGGTGAGGATCACATGACCATAGGTGAGGATCACATGACCATAGGTGAGGATCACATGACCATAGGTGAGGATCACATGACCATAGGTGAGGATCACATGACCATAGGTGAGGGCGGGAACGTAGATCGATCGGTAAATCGAGAGCTTTGCCCCGCTCTTATGGACATACACTACTCAAGGACCGTGACGTCGCCCGGCATGGCGCAGCCGGGGCCCCACCCTGGAGCCAGACCTGGGGTCTCTGCCCACGGGGCCCGGCCGGGCACAGCCCGAAGGGACGGCGTGGGCCCTCCCTCCTGTGGACCCACCACCCGCAGAGGGATCCATGGGGGTCGGGTGCAGAGAGGACTGGGTGGCAGTCAGAGGCGGGGGCCTCGATGACCTGGTCCACGTGCACAGCTGATAACAGGATTTCATAAATGTTTCTGTGGAATCAGGCAGTTTATTCTACATGTAATTAGTGAATGACGAAGCTGCTAAAACTATTTGCCTTTAAAAATCTGTCTGTTGAAAATATAGGCTTTAAAACCAAAAAAAGTACAAGTTTTGTCAATAATCATAAAGCATGAGCGTTTAAATGTCATAAAAGTGTCTGAGGAAAGAGTCGACTGCTGTTTAGTTATGTAATATTATGTAAGACAAAGTTTAGCAGCCGTGAATAACTCATTTTTAATGAGACAAAGTGTGTGAACATGCACTGATACTGTCAGTGCAGCTCCACGTCACACCGGCACAAGAACAAGAACTGTCCTCTGTACATTGGCTCCCAGTTCCCTTTTGAATCAATTTAAAAATTCTCTACTGTCCTTCCAGAGCTCTGAGGTCTGACCAGCTCTACTGAGAGAAGAGAAGATGGACATTAATGGTGAGGTGCAAAAGCTGGATTGTCATGTGACCCTGATGAGGGGAAGGGCAGGGCTTTTACTGCACAATGTTGGTTCCGCTTCAGTCTGGAACATATAGCAATGTTCCCGCCCTGGACACTGTTTGACCCACACTAAGTACTTACCGCCCATGTGCCAGGACATATTTGTACTACATGGTTATAAACACGTTTGTCTGGGTGCATCACACGCCCCATATTCTTTTTAACTTCAATGGATCATTTTGTCCCTAGTCTAGTTTTCTTATACACTGCTCACAAAAACTTAGGGCACACTCAAAAAACACATCCTAGATGTCAATCAAATCGATTTTTTGGATGAAAATCTTTATTCATAGTGTAGGGCCATGTGTTGAGAACAAAATAACATAAGAATGTTAAATGGAAATCAAATTCTCAGCCCCTGGAGGTCTGGATCCAAAATTATAGTCAAAATCAAAGTGACAACTCAGGTCAGTGGTTGATCCAAATTCTGTAGAAATTCCTCCAAACGAGTCTGTATCATCCTCAGTCGTGTGTGTGGCCTCCACGTGCCTGAATGCACTCCCTACAACGCCTGGGCATGCTCCTGATGAGACCACGGATGTCCTCCTGAGGGATCTCCTCCCAGACCTGGATTAGAGCATCAGTCAGCTCCTGGACAGTCTGTGGTGCGACGTGGCGTTGATGGATGGACCGAGACATGATGTCCCAGATGTGTCTATTGGATTTAAGTCTGGGGAACGGGCAGGCCAGTCCAGAACATCAATACCTTCATCATGCAGGACCTGCTGACACACTCTTGCCACATGTGGCCTGGCATTATCAGGCATCAGAAGGAACCCAGGGCCCACAGCACCAGCATATGGTCTTACAATAGGTCTGAGGATCTCATCCCGGTCCCCAATGCCGGTCAGGGAACCTCTGGCTCGCACATGGAGGGCTGTGCGGCAGAGAGCGGTCCTGCTGCTGGGTTGTTGACCTCGGTCGCCCCCCCCCCAGGTCTCCTGGTGGACTGGCCTGTCTCCTGGTATCTCCTCCATGCTCTGGACACTGCGCTGGGAGACACAGCAAACCTTCTTGCCACAGCACGAATGGACGTGCCATTTTGGATGAGCATCACTCCCTGAGCAGCTTCTGTGGGTTGTAGATGCTCCTCATGATGCCTCTAGTGGTGAGAACACTGGACAAATGCAAAAGTGTTCCAAAAATACGGTGCAAAGGATGAAGACAGGGAAATGGTCTGTGGTTCCTCTTTTGGAGTGATCTTGCTAATTGCCGCTCATTTCCACCTGTTTAATTTCCACAACACCAAGTGAAACTGATTCACAATAAGCGTGGCTTCCTAACTGGACAGTCTGATATCCCAGAAATTTGACTGACTTGGAGTTACTTTGTGTTTTTTGAGTGTGCCCTAAGTTTTTGTGAGCAGTGTATATAAAAAAAGAAAATGTATGGCAAAGTTTGGTGAAGTTTGAAGTACATTTAGGTGGTCCACCATTCGAATGAATGTTTTTGTCAAAATATTGAAAATTTGCCATTTAGCGCATATTTCCAGTTTTTCCAGGGTCTAGTCCGAGGAAAGGTGCTTAAGAGTGTCCCTGGAGGTCCGGAGGAGCCAGGGGGCTGAGTCTATGCAGGAAGGCGGGTTTGGGGGTGCCCTGACCGGGGTAGGGTTGGTGGATGAGAGGGGGGGGTGGTTGTGGTGGATGTTGGGGCCTGGCTGGAGGTCTTAGACCCGGCCTGGAGCTGTCGGGAGCGGGTTGGAGGTCTCTGCCCCAGCCTGGAGCTGTTAGGACCGGGCCCGAGGCATCAGACCCAGCTTGGAGCTGTTAGGACTGGAGGTCTTAGCCCCGGCCTGGACAGGAGGTAAAAGCTTACAGCACCTGGTATTCTCAGGCGTCTCCAATCCAAGTTCTAACCAGGCCTGACCTGCTCAGCTTCAGAGATCAAACAATGGTCTGGATTGTCGGCGCTCAGTGTGTTACAGTCACACTGTGCTGATTCTAACAGCCCTGTAACAGTTTGTGAAGGTTTGATACTAAACCTTTTGTAAAAACTCACTTTCAAAGATTGCAGACTTCACAAACAACTTGAATAAACAAGCAAAGAACAGTTATTTGATCAAATCCAAAACCATTGTGCAATATGAAATAAGTAAAGAGATCAACAGCACAAAACATTCAGCTGAATGAACATCACATGTGCTTCATGATGCAGATCCTGCTTATGGACGTGGACCTAAACAATGCTGGAATCAGACAAACAATGGTAGAAATTATTTTTATGACCAAAGGAATGTGTCTGGTGGACATTGGGGCGTTTGATGCTCCCTAACGTTTGTAAGCAGAGTTTTATGTGCACTATGTTCTGAATTATGAATCTATAATTCTATATGAACTGTAAATCACTTAGATCAGTGTATGAAAGGGGAGGAGCCACGGTGGCACAAGGGTCAAAGTGGGCAAGAAAAAAGACTGGAATATTTGTTTCCTTAAAATGATGTTTCTTTTTTCCATGGTGTTCAATGTTTTGTTTTTGTTTTGTTTTTTGGGGGAGGGGCTAAAACCTTTAACCGACATGGAAATCCAGGTCTGAGGTTTTCCTTTTTGACCCAGACCATGGTTGTATTTGATCTGTTTCATGTTATCGCGCTGAAGCTAAAGTCCAGTTAGTAAAACTTTTCACAAAAGCAATAAAATGTTTGTGATTCTGAATCTGGGCCGGTTTTTGCTTCTCGTGGACAGAATCAGGAAAATCTCGGCTCCAAACAGACTTTTTAATGAACTGCTGTGACTCTGGACTGTCATAAAGCAGTAATGGAAAGACCCGGAGCCGAGACAGATCTACAGTGAAGCCAATCCACCGTGAGAGTGCGCCCTCTGCTGGTGAAGACGGTGTTCAGCTCATGTTTTACACTTGTATTGTTGGGATTTACAATGTGTTGACCTGGAACTTAAATGACATGAATTATTATTTGTTTTTTTTATTAAACTAAAATGGTATGTTTTACTCCAATATTGCAATACGTGCCTTCATCAGTTCATAATAATAAGGAACGAGGGACAATATTTAGGAACAAAATACATGTTTTATTGTGGCCATTGCTGTCAGTACAGAAAAGGTTCATAATGTTGCTTTCAGACGCAATAACAAAGTAAAATACTGACATTTGTACCTTCAGGGTCTTCCCTGTTTCCTGAATTCAACAGAAATCTTTCAACGGCACTAAAGCAAAAGATCAACACTGTTGTCAATATGTGTAAAAATCAAATGTGTGTTTGGAAGGTTTCTGGTATAAAAAAAAAAGGAAATCTGAAATAAAATAAAATAACCTTTGTTCGTAAATGGCTCCCTGGAGGTAAACCTCTTTCGCCTCCTTCCAGGAGATGTTTTTCAGTTGTATGTAGTTATATGAATGAATCAGCCATACACTTGTGTTTTATTATGTCACTTTACATCTACAGTTGTTTTTGTTAATGCCTCTGCAGATGTTACAGTTCACATTCTCCTCCTGGGTTCTGTTATTGACGGCTTCTGGATGAGCAGGAAGAGTGAGTGTTAATGTGGCATCAGCTTCCCCTCAGGCAGATGACTCTCCTGTCTCCCCTGACTCCCCTGACTCTCCTGTCTCTCCTGACTCTCCTGACTCCCCTGTCTCTCCTGTCTCTCCTGACTCTCCTGACTCTCCTGTCTCTCCTGTCTCTCCTGACTCTCCTGACTCCCCTGTCTCTCCTGACTCTCCTGACTCTCCTGTCTCTCCTGACTCTCCTGACTCTCCTGACTCTCCTGACTCTCCTGACTCTCCTGACTCTCCTGACTCTCCTGTCTCCCCTGACTCTCCTGACTCTCCTGACTCTCCTGACTCCCCTGACTCTCCTGACTCTCCTGACTCTCCTGACTCTCCTGACTCTCCTGACTCTCCTGACTCTCCTGACTCTCCTGACTCTCCTGTCTCCCCTGACTCTCCTGACTCTCCTGACTCTCCTGACTCCCCTGACTCTCCTGACTCTCCTGACTCTCCTGTCTCCCCTGACTCTCCTGACTCTCCTGACTCTCCTGACTCTCCTGACTCTCCTGACTCTCCTGACTCTCCTGACTCTCCTGACTCTCCTGTCTCCCCTGACTCTCCTGACTCTCCTGACTCTCCTGACTCCCCTGACTCTCCTGTCTCTCCTGACTCTCCTGACTCTCCTGACTCTCCTGACTCTCCTGTCTCTCCTGACTCTCCTGACTCTCCTGTCTCTCCTGACTCTCTTGACTCTCCTGACTCTCCTGACTCTCCTGACTCTCCTGACTCTCCTGACTCTCCTGTCTCTCCTGACTCTCCTGTCTCTCCTGACTCTCCTGTCTCTCCTGACTCTCCTGACTCTCCTGACTCTCCTGACTCTCTCCTGACTCTCTTGACTCTCCTGTCTCTCCTGACTCTCCTGTCTCTCCTGTCTCTCCTGACTCTCCTGACTCTCCTGACTCTCCTGACTCTCCTGACTCTCCTGACTCTCTCCTGACTCTCTTGACTCTCCTGTCTCTCCTGACTCTCCTGACTCTCCTGTCTCTCCTGACTCTCCTGACTCTCCTGACTCTCCTGACTCTCTCCTGACTCTCTTGACTCTCCTGTCTCTCCTGACTCTCCTGTCTCTCCTGTCTCTCCTGTCTCTCCTGACTCTCCTGACTCCCTTGACTCTCCTGACTCTCCTGTCTCCCCTGACTCTCCTGACTCTCCTGACTCTCCTGACTCTCCTGACTCTCCTGACTCTCCTGTCTCCCCTGACTCTCCTGACTCTCCTGTCTCTCCTGACTCTCCTGACTCTCCTGACTCTCCTGACTCTCCTGTCTCTCCTGACTCTCCTGACTCTCCTGACTCTCCTGACTCTCCTGACTCTCCTGACTCTCCTGACTCTCCTGTCTCTCCTGACTCTCCTGACTCTCCTGACTCTCCTGTCTCCCCTGACTCTCCTGACTCTCCTGACTCCCTTGACTCTCCTGACTCTCCTGTCTCCCCTGACTCTCCTGACTCTCCTGACTCTCCTGACTCTCCTGACTCCCCTGACTCTCCTGACTCTCCTGACTCTCCTGACTCCCCTGACTCTCCTGACTCCCTTGACTCTCCTGACTCTCCTGACTCTCCTGACTCTCCTCCTCGGTCAGAAGGCAAATCTCTGACCATGACCAAAAGAAAGATAAAGGAAATACACACAATAATTAATGGCAAAATCGGTGGCTTGATGATTATATTTGATGTTTCTTTACCAATAGCGATGTATTGGCATATTATTAAATACTAACTTGAAATTTACCGGATGTACGAAAGTACAAAAAATGACAAACACACAAACAGAATAAAAAAATATAATGTAAACAACAAACCTCAAATTCAAACCTTGTTCCACTAAAAAAATAAATCATGTCCAGTGATTGTAAAGCAGATATCACAGACTTCATATTCACTGCTCTGCTTTGGTGGTTTGCTCTGATTGTTGACGTCACTTTGAATTCAATAAAAAAATAAATCAAATGAAATGAAATATTTAAACTTTACCATGAGTCTGAAAACTCCACAGTCGTTCCCTCTGGTCTGACGTGGCACAAAACGAAATATATGAACAAATAAATACACATTTATTGCATTTCTTTAAAGTGTCATTATCACCGGAAAATCATCTTTTCAGTGCAGGTCCTGGATCAGTGTGGTCGGACCCATGACCTCTTGAACATCACAAAGACGACATGAATGCAGCCTAAACATACAGGAACAGGCCAGAGGAGTAGCCACAGTACAGGTACTCTCCAAAAACACACTGAGCCACGAGGCCTATAGTAAAACCAAATAGGCATTAAAGTAGGTCTACAAAGCATCTGAATTTGCTCTGAATTAGACCACATTCATTTTGTTCAGCCCGACATCACAGCATGACTTAACTAACAGGACGGAACAGGCGTGCACAGACCTGGGAGTCGCAACAATGAGTCACTAAAACAGAAATGAAAGTATTAAAATGACTAAAGTGTGAGTACCACCTTACAGAACCATCAGTGCTACATGTAAACATGCTTTGAGAATCACTGTTCTAAAATGAAAGCTTGTAGAACACAATAGAGATGGCTGATGAACGTAGCCATGTATCACACAGACCTACAAACTGCTCTGTGTTCCTCATCTCCAAATCCACTCCTGTGTCGTCTCTCTGGGAAGTGGCATCATTATCTACAACACCAGAGCAAACACATGGTCATGGTGTTGGGAGAAGCAAATGGTTTCGTCTGTTTAGAATCTGAAGAAAAGCATGAAGTGATCAACACCTGTCCCAGGAAACAGTCATTTCTGACACGGATAAGGAAGTGCTCAGGTCTTTCATATCAGCCTCCTCCTCCTCCTCCTCCTCCTCCTCCTCCTCCTCCTCCTCCTCATCCTCCTCCTCCTCCTCCTCCTCCTCCTCCTCCTCCTCATCCTCCTCATCCTCCTCCTCCTCCCAACAATGATGTGTTTTTAACGGTTTCTTTTTAACCTCATTCACTACATACAGAACAGTCACTACCTGGTAAAACAAGGTCAGGGCTGCTTTGAAAACACTGGGACCACATAAAAGTCTGTCCTTGTCCTGTGTAAATACAGAAAGGCTGACTGACAACATACATCAGTATTAAATATTAGCCTCATACAAACTGTGGAGATATTTCCTTCATGAGCTCCATGCACACATTTCCAATCTGTGTGAAATAATCCAGTTAGAGCGTGAGTGAATGTGCAAACAAAGGTTTCAGAAACATCACTTACGTAGGAGTCCATGTCCTTCAACAGTCCCAGGCTCCTCTTTCACTATTACTGCACTGCCAGGTCGATGTTTATCCAGCACAAAATCAAGCTACAAAAACATAAACATAATCAAATAGGTTAAAAGAACAATAAAACAGGATTCTGAAAATCCATTTACTAAATTATACAGAATGACAGAATGTTGCAGAGACTGTTTGGTTCCCAGTCTTGGGCACTGAGGAGGGGGGGCAGCTGAAGGTGGAGGGGGGGGCAGCTGACGGTGGAGGGGGGGGGCAGCTGAAGGTGGAGGAGGGGGCAGCTGAAGGTGGAGGGGGAGGGCAGCTGAAGGTGGAGGGGGGGGGCAGCTGAAGGTGGAGGGGGAGGGCAGCTGAAGGTGGAGGGGGGGGGGCAGCTGACGGTGTAGAGTCAGGACAGCTGTCAGGGCTGGTTTATGGCTGAGGTTTCTGGCACTGATGTAACTGTTCATTTAAACATATAGAAAAGCAAAATGAAAAATCTAAATATTTGCACCTCACTACCAGACTTGAGGTCCTTTATTTATCCAGGATGAAACTGGTTGAGATTGAGATAAAATTAAAATATACAATCATTTGTCAGAGAAAGTAAAAGGTCCCCTTAATACATATAAATTCATTCTATGTGTCTTAAAGCCTGCATGTATTGGGGTTGCCTCTGTAATTGAGATTATTTATTGTTTTTACGAATTTACAACTAGCATAAACGCTAATTCGTATGTGGTTTAAAGTGTTTATCAAACAACAGAAGCATTTACGACTTCGAATGTGAAATGACGCGGTAAAAATCTACTCACGTTCGTTGAGTTGATCAAAATCAATCTTCAGAAGAGGTTTACATGACTTTACTTTAATCATTATTGAAGAGAGATGTTACTGCACCGGGATACAGCGAGCGAACACCGTCGTACATCTGCCTTCACCAGCAGAGGGCGCACTCTCACGGCTATCAAGGTCTGCAGCTTTCCCTTCTCTCATAGAGTCACATCCAACCAGCTCCGGCCACGGCTGCATCAACACAGAGCGGCCACCAGAGGGCAGCACCAGAGGGCAGCACCAGAGGGCAGCACCAGAGGGCGGCACCAGAGGGCAGCACCAGAGGGCAGCACCAGAGGGCAGCACCAGAGGGCAGCACCAGAGGGCAGCACCAGAGGGCGGCACCAGAGGGCAGCACCAGAGGGCAGCAGAGCGGCCACCAGAGGGCAGCAGAGGGCAGCACCAGAGGGCAGCACCAGAGGGCAGCAGAGGGCAGCACCAGAGGGCAGCACCTGAGGGCAGCAGAGGGCAGCAGAGGGCAGCAGAGGGCAGCAGAGGGCAGCACCAGAGGGCAGCAGAGCGGCTACCAGAGGGCAGCACCAGAGGGCAGCACCAGAGGGCAGCACCAGAGGGCAGCACCAGAGGGCAGCACCAGAGGGCAGCACCAGAGGGCAGCACCAGAGGGCAGCACCAGAGGGCAGCAGAGCAGCCACCAGAGGGCAGCACCAGAGGGCAGCACCAGAGGGCAGCACCAGAGGGCAGCAGCAGAGGGCAGCACCAGAGGGCAGCACCAGAGGGCAGCACCAGAGGGCAGCACCAGAGGGCAGCACCAGAGGGCAGCACCAGAGCGGCCACCAGAGGGCGGCACCAGAGGGCGGCACCAGAGGGCGGCACCAGAGGGCAGCAGAGCGGGATGTAGGGATGTAGAGATCCTCCACGACACCGTACGGGCCGGCGGCGGGTCTGACCTCTGACCCTCTGTCGTTACCAGGGAAACCGCGGCGACCAAAGCCTCAGAAGCCTCAGGAGAAGAAGTCGGCCTTTAAACTCAAGAACAGACGAGACGGGACACGGCCAAAAACCCAGAGATTTGGGTAAAGCCGGGGTCAGAGGTCACATGTTAATAAATGTGTCGTGCACAGTCAAGTCAAAGCGTTTTACAGGAACATGTGAGGCTCGACTTTAAAGCCTGAGCTCCATCATTACAAACGGCTCCATCACATTCACTGTCCTTTCACATGACTCTGTTCATCTGCAGCCCAGAAGCTTTAGATTTGGGTAAAGCTCGACTGGAGAAAACGCACTTGTTTAGAAGTGGATCATCTGACTGTGAGGGAGACCTTCAGTTGTTCCTGTTTTCATAGATTCATTTATATATAAATGTATTTTCTATATATTAATGCTGTTCAGGATTATATAAAACACACAGTGAGTTCCTCAGAAGAGACTTTATTGTTTAAAGCAGGATCAGACATGAACACATGGTGGTTCCTCTGGAGGGTTTATAACAGCAGCGTGAGGAGGGGAGGGAGAGAGTGCAGCAGGGCCCGGGTCTGAGCCTCTGGAGGGTTTATAACAGCAGCATGAGGAGGAGGAGGAGGGGAGGGAGAGAGTGCAGCAGGGCCTGGGTCTGAGCCTCTGGAGGGTTTATAACAGCAGCATGAGGAGGAGGAGGGGAGGGAGAGAGTGCAGCAGGGCCCGGGTCCGAGTCTCTGGAGGGTTTATAACAGCAGCGTGAGGAGGAGGAGGAGGGGAGGGAGAGAGTGCAGCAGGGCCCGGGTCTGAGCCTCTGGAGGGTTTATAACAGCAGCGTGAGGAGGAGGAGGGGAGGGAGAGAGTGCAGCAGGGCCCGGGTCCGAGTCTCTGGAGGGTTTATAACAGCAGCGTGAGGAGGAGGAGGAGGGGAGGGAGAGAGTGCAGCAGGGCCCGGGTCTGAGCCTCTGGAGGGTTTATAACAGCAGCGTGAGGAGGAGGAGGAGGGGAGGGAGAGAGTGCAGCAGGGCCCGGGGCAGCGAAGACACAGCTCCTGAAAACAGCACAAAAACAGCACAGAAAAGACATTAGGCAGCGTTCCCTCGAACACGTCCAAAGCCTCGAGTTGGACGTTTGGATTTATTGAAGTCAGACGCTTTTCACCGAGTGTCTTCTGCCATGTCTATAACTATACCCCATGGTCTACACCAGGATCTCCTCAGTATATAAGCCTATATCAACCTATAACTATACCCCATGGTCTACACCAGGATCTCCTCAGTGTATAAGCCTATATCCACCTATAACTATACCCCATGGTTACACCAGGATCTCCTCAGTATATGAGCCTATATCCACCTATAACTATACCCCATGGTCTACACCAGGATCTCCTCAGTGTATAAGTCTATATCCACCTATAACTAAACCCCATGGTTACACCAGGATCTCCTCAGTGTATAAGCCTATATCCACCTATAACTAAACCCCATGGTTACACCAGGATCTCCTCAGTATATAAGTCTATATCCACCTATAACTAAACCCCATGGTTACACCAGGATCTCCTCAGTATATAAGCCTATATCCACCTATAACTATACCCCATGGTTACACCAGGATCTCCTCAGTGTATAAGCCTATATCCACCTATAACTATACCCCATGGTTACACCAGGATCTCCTCAGTATATAAGCCTATATCCACCTATAACTATACCCCATGGTCTACACCAGGATCTCCTCAGTATATAAGCCTATATCCACCTATAACTA
Organism: Gobius niger; assembly: GCF_951799975.1. Taxonomy (NCBI): domain Eukaryota; kingdom Metazoa; phylum Chordata; class Actinopteri; order Gobiiformes; family Gobiidae; genus Gobius; species Gobius niger. The sequence goes on from NC_136857.1 coordinate 40,575,007, forward strand.
TACCCCATGGTTACACCAGGATCTCCTCAGTATATAAGCCTATATCCACCTATAACTATACCCCATGGTCTACACCAGGATCTCCTCAGTGTATAAGCCTATATCCACCTATAACTATACCCCATGGTTACACCAGGATCTCCTCAGTATATAAGCCTATATCCACCTATAACTATACCCCATGGTCCACACCAGGATCTCCTCAGTATATAAGCATATATCCACCTATAACTATACCCCATGGTCTACACCAGGATCTCCTCAGTATATAAGCCTATATCCACCTATAACTATACCCCATGGTTACACCAGGATCTCCTCAGTATAAGCCTATATCCACCTATAACTATACCCCATGATCTACACCAGGATCTCCTCAGTATAAGCCTATATCCACCTATAACTATACCCCATGATCTACACCAGGATCTCCTCAGTATAAGCCTATAACCACCTATAACTATACCCCATGATCTACACCAGGATCTCCTCAGTATAAGCCTATATCCACCTATAACTATACCCCATGGTCTGCACCAGGATCTCCTCAGTATATAAGCCTATATCCACCTATAACTATACCCCATGGTCTACACCAGGATCTCCTCAGTATATAAGCCTATATCCACCTATAACTATACCCCATGGTCCACACCAGGATCTCCTCAGTATAAGCCTATATCCACCTATAACTATACCCCATGGTTACACCAGGATCTCCTCAGTATATAAGCCTATATCCACCTATAACTATACCCCATGGTTACACCAGGATCTCCTCAGTATATAAGCCTATATCCACCTATAACTATACCCCATGGTCCACACCAGGATCTCCTCAGTATAAGCCTATATCCACCTATAACTATACCCCATGGTCCACACCAGGATCTCCTCAGTATATAAGCCTATATCCACCTATAACTATACCCCATGGTTACACAGGGATCTCCTCAGTATATAAGCCTATATCCACCTATAACTATACCCCATGGTTACACCAGGATCTCCTCAGTGTATAAGTCTATATCCACCTATAACTATACCCCATGGTTACACCAGGATCTCCTCAGTATATAAGCCTATATCCACCTATAACTATACCCCATGGTTACACCAGGATCTCCTCAGTATATAAGTCTATATCCACCTATAACTATACCCCATGGTTACACCAGGATCTCCTCAGTGTATAAGCCTATATCCACCTATAACTATACCCCATGGTTACACCAGGATCTCCTCAGTATATAAGCCTATATCCACCTATAACTATACCCCATGGTTACACCAGGATCTCCTCAGTATATAAGCCTATATCCACCTATAACTATACCCCATGGTTACACCAGGATCTCCTCAGTATATAAGCCTATATCCACCTATAACTATACCCCATGGTCTACACCAGGATCTCCTCAGTATATAAGCCTATATCCACCTATAACTATACCCCATGGTTACACCAGGATCACCTCAGTATATAAGCCTATATCCACCTATAACTATACCCCATGGTCTACACCAGGATCTCCTCAGTGTATCAGCCTTTAAACATCTACAATAAACTTCAAAATCAACAAGCCCAGCTCTGTGTGTGATTATTGTCATTTAGAAATTAGTGCTTATTTCTTGTTTTCACAGGGTCGATCGGAGCTTTAGCTCATAGCATTAGCTCGTAGCATTAGCTCGTAACATTAGCTCGTAGCATTAGCCCAGTCAGTCCCACACTGTCATGAATAACCGAGTCTCCACTAACATCGAACAATACAGTAGCCACTGATGTTTCAAGCTAGTTAGCCTTAGCTAAAGAGCTAGCTGCTCAATTTTGGACATTTTTACAGCTGTCACCTCCCTAAAACTATGAACTAACCCAAAAAAGGCATGAAAGGCAAAAAAAGGCCATAACACACATAACATCTAGAGCTACTGTCACGCTAAAACATTAGTGACAGCTAACCAGCTAACCAGCTAACCTCCAGTGCTGCATTACCGATCTAGCAGGTCTCACGGCTGCTCAGAGACCCGAAGGTTTGGTTGTCACGGTAGCAGTGAAAAGATAAAACTGAAATGACTTAATTTTAAAATACAAATAATTTCAGTTTTCACTTTGTTTGGCAAAATGTAAGAAATATAAATCGTCTGAAATACTGGTTTAGGCTTAGGAGTCTAAACGCGCTGCTGTTGTGAATGAAAAGTGTGAATCAATGGGTGACGGGGAGACCGTGACAGAGACCTGTGTGCAGCCACATTAAGAACTATGTGGATTTTCACGGAGGATGGGTGGGCCACTTACAAGCCACTTATAAGACCAAAGTACTGATTTTGATTAGTCCCTCGCTGGACACTGCTTGGGCCTACTTATAAAAAAAGCAAAGCTGGATATAGGCATGTTGTAATTTCCTTTTCTTATTCAGTGTGACATGGAGAATCAGCATATAACCTTTGTACGTCACTGTTTGGGAACCTCCTGATTGGTTCATGCACCGCAATTTTTTTAAAACAAAAGTTCAATAATCCCAACTCTGGCATCGGCTGCGTTGGAGGCACTGGACGCGGAATCTACAAGCACCGACTGTACAACCACGTCCATCATAGACTTTCATGTAAACCAGACGTTTGGACACGTTCTGTGTGAACCTGTCGTGTACCTGCAGTCGTAGCAGCGGTAGTAGTTGTAGAAGCAGCTCCAGCAGCAGTGCTTGTAGTAGCCAGTGTAGTAGTAGTAGTAGCTGTGGTGCTGGTAGTTGTTGGAGCTGAAAAACATTGAGGTTATTCCATATTCACAGCTCTGCTTTAATGTTCCGTATGGAAACTCTGACAGGACAAAGCCACGGAAACATGAACCAAACCTCTCAGGCGACCAGGAAACAACCTCTGAATCAGACTATTCAAATACTTCATATCAGGAGATGATTTTCATTACGGTAGTGATCCTGCAGTGACTCACCTGCTGTAGTAGTCGTAGCAGTAGTGGGGGCTGCAGTCGTAGTAGTGGTAGTGGGGGCTGCAGTAGTTGTAGTAGTAGTAGTAGTGGGGGCTGTAGTAGTAGTAGTAGTGGGGGCTGTAGTAGTAGTAGTAGTAGTAGTGGGTGCTGCAGTAGTCGTAGTAGTAGTGGGTGCTGCAGTAGTAGTAGTAGTAGTGGGTGCTGCAGTAGTAGTAGTAGTAGTGGGGGCTGCAGTAGTAGTAGTGGTAGTAGTAGTGGGGGCTGCAGTAGTAGTAGTAGTAGTAGTAGTGGGGGCTGCAGTAGTAGTAGTAGTAGTGGGGGCTGCTGTAGTAGTAGTAGTAGTGGGGGCTGCTGTAATAGTAGTAGTCGTAGTAGTAGTAGTGGGGGCTGCAGTAGTAGTAGTAGTTGTAGTAGTAGTAGTGGGGGCTGCAGTAGTAGTAGTAGTAGTGGGGGCTGCTGTAGTAGTAGTAGTAGTAGTAGTGGGGGCTGCAGTAGTAGTAGTAGTAGTAGTAGTGGGGGCTGCAGTAGTAACCCCCGGTGGTAAGTTGCAGTTGTTGCCCGTGCAGCAGGTGGGAGTGCCTTGGATACTTCCGATGTTGGCCACCAGGGGGGAAGTGGCGAGCGAGGAAGCGGCGGCGCAGAAATTATCGGAAGCACAACCGTGACCTGGCACCGCGGAGGTGCCGCCCGTCGGGATCACTGCACGGACAGAGACGACACGATCACACACTCAGTACTTTATCAATCAGCTGCAGGGTCTGAGCAGCTGGTCAGACCCTGCAGCTGCTCAGACCCTGCAGCTGCTCAGACCCTGCAGCTGCTCGGTGGGACCTACCTGAGGAGGTGAAGCACTTTGCCTCCAGGGAGTTGCAGCTGAAGCCGACGCTGCAGGACCCGGTCCCAGGGTTACAGGTGTAGCACTGGAGGGCGCTGGAGGCCGGGGGGTCTGAGGGCACTGACGGAGACACAGGAGTAAAACAGGAGTCAGACACATACGGACAGACGTAACCCTGAGGCTGTGGCAGGGTCAGGTTTCTTTCTCCCTAAGGGTCCAAGTTGAGTGTCTGGGTTTACTGGTTCGAGTTAATAGTCCAGGTTGTGGGTCCGAGAATGTAGAATTAATAGTTTCTGCTCACTCCTGCCCGTTTACCACTATGACCACGTTTCAGGTTTCAAGGTAGAGGTTGGGGTTGAGGGTCTGGGTTAGGTTTCAGGGTTGGGGTTAAGGGTCTGGGTTAGGTTTCAGGGTTGGGGTTAAGGGTCTGGGTTAGGTTTCAGGACTAGGGTTGGGGTTAAGGGTCTGGATTAGGTTTCAGGGTTGGGTTTAAGGGTCTGGGTTAGGTTTCAATCAATCAATCAATCAAATGTTATTTGTATCGCGCCCAACAACAACCAGAAGGTGCCCAGAGCGCTTTCCAGGATAAAAACAAGAATCACAGTAGACAACAATAAATACAACAACACATAAAAACAGCAGTCGAGTCGGGGGCTCTGTATCGAAAGCTTCTGAAAAGATGTGTCTTCAACTGTGATTTAAAAACACTCAGCTCTGTGATGTTTCGAAGCTGGACCGGAAGTGCGTTCCACAGCTAATGACCGACCTCCAAACTTTTTGTATTTGAACTTGGGAGTGACGAGGGAGGTGTGATCAGAGGAGAGCAGAGTTCTGGCTGGTTCGTAGACCGTTACTAATTCGGCGAGGTCGGCCGGGGCCAGACCATTGATGGCCTTGAACACAAACATCAGGACCTTAAAGTCCACCCTAAACGCCACCGGGAGCCAGTGGAGAGAGCGGAGGACTGGGCTGAGGTTTCAGGACTTGGGTTGGGGTTAAGGGTCTGGATTAGGTTTCAGGACTTGGGTTGGGGTTAAGGGTCTGGGTTAGGTTTCAGGTTTGGGGTTAAGGGTCTGGGTTAGGTTTCAGGGTTGGGGTTAAGGGTCTGGGTTAAGTTTCAGGGTTGGGGTTAAGGGTCTGGATTAGGTTTCAGGGTTGGGGTTAAGGGTCTGGGTTAGGTTTCAGGGTTGGGGTTAAGGGTCTGGGTTAGGTTTCAGGGTTGGGGTTAAGGGTCTGGATTAGGTTTCAGGGTTGGGGTTAAGGGTCAGGATTAGGTTTCAGGACTTGGGTTGGGGTTAAGTGTCTGGGTTAGGTTTCAGGGTTGGGGTTAAGGGTCTGGATTAGGTTTCAGGGTTGGGGTTAAGGGTCTGGGTTAGGTTTCAGGGTTGGGGTTAAGGGTCTGGGTTAGGTTTCAGGGTTGGGGTTAAGGGTCTGGGTTAGGTTTCAGGACTAGGGTTGGGGTTAAGGGTCTGGGTTAAGTTTCAGGGTTGGGGTTAAGGGTCTGGGTTAGGTTTCAGGACTAGGGTTGGGGTTAAGGGTCTGGGTTAAGTTTCAGGGTTGGGGTTAAGGGTCTGGGTTAGGTTTCAGGGTTGGGGTTAAGGGTCTGGGTTAGGTTTCAGGGTTGGGGTTAAGGGTCTGGGTTAGGTTTCAGGACTAGGGTTGGGGTTAAGGGTCTGGGTTAAGTTTCAGGGTTGGGGTTAAGGGTCTGGGTTAGGTTTCAGGGTTGGGGTTAAGGGTCTGGGTTAGGTTTCAGGACTAGGGTTGGGGTTAAGGGTCTGGGTTCGGTTTCAGGGTTGGGGTTCAGGGTCTGGGTTGGGGTTAAGGGTCAGGGTTGGGGTTAAGGGTCTGGGTTGGGATTTAGGGTGTGGGTTAGGTTAAGGGGTTAGTGTCAGGACTAGGGTCTGGGTTAGGTTTCAGGGTTGGGGTTAAGGGTCAGGGTTGGGGTTAAGGGTCTGGGTTTGGTTTCAGGGTTGGGGTTGGGGTTAAGGGTCTGGGTTAGGTTTCAGGGTTGGGGTTCAGGGTCTGGGTTAGGTTTCAGGGTTGGGGTTAAGGGTCTGGGTTTGGTTTCAGGGTTGGGGTTCAGGGTCTGGGTTAGGTTTCAGGGTTGGGGTTAAGGGTCTGGGTTTGGTTTCAGGGTTGGGGTTGGGGTAAAGGGTCTGGGTTAGGTTTCAGGGTTGGGGTTCAGGGTCTGGGTTAGGTTTCAGGGTTGGGGTTAAGGGTCTGGGTTTGGTTTCAGGGTTGGGGTTCAGGGTCTGGGTTAGGTTTCAGGGTTGGGGTTAAGGGTCTGGGTTAGGTTTCAGGGTTGGGGTTAAGGGTCTGGGTTAGGTTTCAGGGTTGGGTTTAAGGGTCAGGATCAGGTTCAGGGGTTGGGTTTAAGGGTCAGGATCAGGTTAAGGGGTTAGTGTCAGGACTAGGGTTGGGGGTTAAGGTCTGGGTTAGGTTTCAGGACTAGGGTTGGGGGTTGGCGTGACCTGGGTCATGTGACTCACCGGCGGCGTCGTCGGCGTTACAGTTGTCGGTGGAGCAGCATATGACTTTGGCGAGGACGCTGGAGCTCGCCACGTCCAGAGAGAAGTCCTGCGTGGACGCCGCGGGGCAGAGGTCGGACGCCGCGCAGCTCTTCACCTTAGAGATGGAATCCCCGGCGCCCGTGGTCGCTACGGCAACACATACACACAGAGGGGTTAGTGGTCGCTACGGTAACAAGTAGGCCGGCCTGTTTGGGACTTGTTTAGGGTTAGGGTAACAGTGACAGCAGCAGACTTTCATCAATGTCATTATTATTTGCCACGTTAAGTTTCCGTAGCTTGAACGTTCGTAGTGTGACCTCAGGTGTGCCGTGTAGAGCGGGTACAATAGGCATTACACTGTGTCCTTTTCACTACATGTGTACACGCACCAAACCTGCACACACGCATGTTAACCTGCACATACATGATGCGGCGCTGCCGGAGCACGTCATCATCATCTGCCAAATCACCAGTGAGAAAATGTCCCAGATAGTTGTGTTTGCTGCATTTTTCAAACACAAATTAAATGGAGGAAAACTCAAAACCTTCAGGCATTATGACTCTTGTTTGCATTATATTTGTTTTAATCCATATTTGGGACGCATGTTTAAAAGTTCCTGCAAAACTGCAATACTAGTACTGCAGTTCTGCTTGGACTAAATACAACCACAGCATCGGCAAACATGAGATGATTTACAAGGGTGGACCCGATACAGCCGGTCCTGCTCACATTTAACATCCATATATAAACTAAACAGTACAGGAGGAAGGACCTGGTCTGACTCCTACACACGACTGCCCCCCTCACCTGCCCCCCCTCACCTGCCCCCCCTCACCTGCCCCCCTCACCTGCCCCCCTCACCTGCCCCCCTCACCTGCCCCCTAGAGTTATGGTTAATGTAGGGTTAGTTGTAGGTTAGGGTTAGGTGGTGTTAGAGTTATGGGTTAGTGTAGGGTTAGTATAGGTGAGGGTTAGGTGGTGTTAGAGTTATGGGTTAGTATAGGGTTAGGGTTAGGTGGTGTTAGAGTTATGGGTTAGTGTAGGGTTAGTATAGGGTTAGGGTTAGGTTACCGTAGTGATGGTTTAG
>NC_136857.1:40582586-40657586 GCF_951799975.1 Gobius niger
GAGCTGGTCTGACCTCAGAGCTCCTGAAGGACAGTAGAGCTGGTCTGACCTCAGAGCTCCTGAAGGACAGTAGAGCTGGTCTGACCTCAGAGCTCTGGAAGGACAGTAGAGCTGGTCTGACCTCAGAGCTCTGGAAGGACAGTAGAGCTGGTCTGACCTCAGAGCTCCTGAAGGACAGTAGAGCTGGTCAGACCTCAGAGCTCTGGAAGGACAGTAGAGCTGGTCTGACCTCAGAGCTCTGGAAGGACAGTAGAGCTGGTCAGACCTCAGAGCTCTGAAGGACAGTAGAGCTGGTCTGACCTCAGAGCTCCTGAAGGACAGTAGAGCTGGTCTGACCTCAGAGCTCTGGAAGGACAGTAGAGCTGGTCAGACCTCAGAGCTCTGAAGGACAGTAGAGCTGGTCTGACCTCAGAGCTCCTGAAGGACAGTAGAGCTGGTCTGACCTCAGAGCTCTGGAAGGACAGTAGAGCTGGTCAGACCTCAGAGCTCTGAAGGACAGTAGAGCTGGTCTGACCTCAGAGCTCCTGAAGGACAGTAGAGCTGGTCAGACCTCAGAGCTCCTGAAGGACAGTAGAGCTGGTCAGACCTCAGAGCTCCTGAAGGACAGTAGAGCTGGTCTGACCTCAGAGCTCCTGAAGGACAGTAGAGCTGGTCTGACCTCAGAGCTCTGGAAGGACAGTAGAGCTGGTCAGACCTCAGAGCTCCTGAAGGACAGTAGAGCTGGTCTGACCTCAGAGCTCCTGAAGGACAGTAGAGCTGGTCAGACCTCAGAGCTCTGGAAGGACAGTAGAGCTGGTCTGACCTCAGAGCTCTGGAAGGACAGTAGAGCTGGTCAGACCTCAGAGCTCTGGAAGGACAGTAGAGCTGGTCTGACCTCAGAGCTCTGGAAGGACAGTAGAGCTGGTCTGACCTCAGAGCTCCTGAAGGACAGTAGAGCTGGTCTGACCTCAGAGCTCTGAAGGACAGTAGAGCTGGTCTGACCTCAGAGCTCCTGAAGGACAGTAGAGCTGGTCTGACCTCAGAGCTCCTGAAGGACAGTAGAGCTGGTCTGACCTCAGAGCTCCTGAAGGACAGTAGAGCTGGTCAGACCTCAGAGCTCTGGAAGGACAGTAGAGCTGGTCAGACCTCAGAGCTCTGGAAGGACAGTAGAGCTGGTCAGACCTCAGAGCTCTGGAAGGACAGTAGAGCTGGTCTGACCTCAGAGCTCTGGAAGGACAGTAGAGCTGGTCTGACCTCAGAGCTCTGGAAGGACAGTAGAGCTGGTCTGACCTCAGAGCTCTGGAAGGACAGTAGAGCTGGTCTGACCTCAGAGCTCTGAAGGACAGTAGAGCTGGTCTGACATCAGAGCTCCTGAAGGACAGTAGAGCTGGTCTGACCTCAGAGCTCTGGAAGGACAGTAGAGCTGGTCAGACCTCAGAGCTCCTGAAGGACAGTAGAGCTGGTCAGACCTCAGAGCTCCTGAAGGACAGTAGAGCTGGTCAGACCTCAGAGCTCTGGAAGGACAGTAGAGCTGGTCTGACCTCAGAGCTCTGGAAGGACAGTAGAGCTGGTCTGACCTCAGAGCTCTGGAAGGACAGTAGAGCTGGTCAGACCTCAGAGCTCTGGAAGGACAGTAGAGCTGGTCTGACCTCAGAGCTCTGGAAGGACAGTAGAGCTGGTCAGACCTCAGAGCTCCTGAAGGACAGTAGAGCTGGTCTGACCTCAGAGCTCCTGAAGGACAGTAGAGCTGGTCTGACCTCAGAGCTCTGAAGGACAGTAGAGCTGGTCAGACCTCAGAGCTCTGGAAGGACAGTAGAGCTGGTCAGACCTCAGAGCTCTGGAAGGACAGTAGAGCTGGTCTGACCTCAGAGCTCCTGAAGGACAGTAGAGCTGGTCAGACCTCAGAGCTCCTGAAGGACAGTAGAGCTGGTCAGACCTCAGAGCTCTGGAAGGACAGTAGAGCTGGTCTGACCTCAGAGCTCCTGAAGGACAGTAGAGCTGGTCTGACCTCAGAGCTCCTGAAGGACAGTAGAGCTGGTCTGACCTCAGAGCTCTGGAAGGACAGTAGAGCTGGTCTGACCTCAGAGCTCTGGAAGGACAGTAGAGCTGGTCAGACCTCAGAGCTCTGGAAGGACAGTAGAGCTGGTCAGACCTCAGAGCTCCTGAAGGACAGTAGAGCTGGTCAGACCTCAGAGCTCCTGAAGGACAGTAGAGCTGGTCAGACCTCAGAGCTCTGGAAGGACAGTAGAGCTGGTCTGACCTCAGAGCTCTGGAAGGACAGTAGAGCTGGTCTGACCTCAGAGCTCTGGAAGGACAGTAGAGCTGGTCTGACCTCAGAGCTCTGGAAGGACAGTAGAGCTGGTCTGACCTCAGAGCTCCTGAAGGACAGTAGAGCTGGTCTGACCTCAGAGCTCCTGAAGGACAGTAGAGCTGGTCTGACCTCAGAGCTCCTGGAAGGGACAGTAGAGCTGGTCCTCAGACCTCAGAGCTCCTGAAGGACAGTAGAGCTGGTCAGACCTCAGAGCTCTGGAAGGACAGTAGAGCTGGTCAGACCTCAGAGCTCTGAAGGACAGTAGAGCTGGTCTGACCTCAGAGCTCCTGAAGGACAGTAGAGCTGGTCTGACCTCAGAGCTCCTGAAGGACAGTAGAGCTGGTCAGACCTCAGAGCTCCTGAAGGACAGTAGAGCTGGTCTGACCTCAGAGCTCCTGAAGGACAGTAGAGCTGGTCAGACCTCAGAGCTCCTGAAGGACAGTAGAGCTGGTCAGACCTCAGAGCTCCTGAAGGACAGTAGAGCTGGTCTGACCTCAGAGCTCCTGAAGGACAGTAGAGCTGGTCTGACCTCAGAGCTCTGGAAGGACAGTAGAGCTGGTCTGACCTCAGAGCTCTGGAAGGACAGTAGAGCTGGTCTGACCTCAGAGCTCCTGAAGGACAGTAGAGCTGGTCTGACCTCAGAGCTCCTGAAGGACAGTAGAGCTGGTCTGACCTCAGAGCTCCTGAAGGACAGTAGAGCTGGTCTGACCTCAGAGCTCCTGAAGGACAGTAGAGCTGGTCAGACCTCAGAGCTCTGGAAGGACAGTAGAGCTGGTCAGACCTCAGAGCTCTGGAAGGACAGTAGAGCTGGTCAGACCTCAGAGCTCCTGAAGGACAGTAGAGCTGGTCTGACCTCAGAGCTCTGGAAGGACAGTAGAGCTGGTCTGACCTCAGAGCTCTGGAAGGACAGTAGAGCTGGTCTGACCTCAGAGCTCCTGAAGGACAGTAGAGCTGGTCTGACCTCAGAGCTCCTGAAGGACAGTAGAGCTGGTCAGACCTCAGAGCTCTGGAAGGACAGTAGAGCTGGTCAGACCTCAGAGCTCTGAAGGACAGTAGAGCTGGTCAGACCTCAGAGCTCCTGAAGGACAGTAGAGCTGGTCTGACCTCAGAGCTCTGGAAGGACAGTAGAGCTGGTCTGACCTCAGAGCTCCTGAAGGACAGTAGAGCTGGTCAGACCTCAGAGCTCTGGAAGGACAGTAGAGCTGGTCAGACCTCAGAGCTCCTGAAGGACAGTAGAGCTGGTCTGACCTCAGAGCTCTGGAAGGACAGTAGAGCTGGTCTGACCTCAGAGCTCTGGAAGGACAGTAGAGCTGGTCTGACCTCAGAGCTCCTGAAGGACAGTAGAGCTGGTCTGACCTCAGAGCTCTGAAGGACAGTAGAGCTGGTCAGACCTCAGAGCTCCTGAAGGACAGTAGAGCTGGTCAGACCTCAGAGCTCTGGAAGGACAGTAGAGCTGGTCAGACCTCAGAGCTCCTGAAGGACAGTAGAGCTGGTCAGACCTCAGAGCTCTGGAAGGACAGTAGAGCTGGTCAGACCTCAGAGCTCCTGAAGGACAGTAGAGCTGGTCAGACCTCAGAGCTCCTGAAGGACAGTAGAGCTGGTCTGACCTCAGAGCTCCTGAAGGACAGTAGAGCTGGTCTGACCTCAGAGCTCCTGAAGGACAGTAGAGCTGGTCTGACCTCAGAGCTCTGGAAGGACAGTAGAGCTGGTCTGACCTCAGAGCTCTGGAAGGACAGTAGAGCTGGTCAGACCTCAGAGCTCTGGAAGGACAGTAGAGCTGGTCAGACCTCAGAGCTCTGAAGGACAGTAGAGCTGGTCAGACCTCAGAGCTCCTGAAGGACAGTAGAGCTGGTCTGACCTCAGAGCTCTGGAAGGACAGTAGAGCTGGTCAGACCTCAGAGCTCCTGAAGGACAGTAGAGCTGGTCTGACCTCAGAGCTCTGGAAGGACAGTAGAGCTGGTCAGACCTCAGAGCTCCTGAAGGACAGTAGAGCTGGTCTGACCTCAGAGCTCCTGAAGGACAGTAGAGCTGGTCAGACCTCAGAGCTCCTGAAGGACAGTAGAGCTGGTCAGACCTCAGAGCTCTGGAAGGACAGTAGAGCTGGTCAGACCTCAGAGCTCTGGAAGGACAGTAGAGCTGGTCTGACCTCAGAGGCTCTGGAAGGACAGTAGAGCTGGTCTGACCTCAGAGCTCTGGAAGGACAGTAGAGCTGGTCTGACCTCAGAGCTCTGGAAGGACAGTAGAGCTGGTCTGACCTCAGAGCTCTGGAAGGACAGTAGAGCTGGTCAGACCTCAGAGCTCCTGAAGGACAGTAGAGCTGGTCTGACCTCAGAGCTCTGGAAGGACAGTAGAGCTGGTCTGACCTCAGAGCTCTGGAAGGACAGTAGAGCTGGTCTGACCTCAGAGCTCTGAAGGACAGTAGAGCTGGTCTGACCTCAGAGCTCTGGAAGGACAGTAGAGCTGGTCTGACCTCAGAGCTCCTGAAGGACAGTAGAGCTGGTCAGACCTCAGAGCTCCTGAAGGACAGTAGAGCTGGTCAGACCTCAGAGCTCCTGGAAGGACAGTAGAGCTGGTCTGACCTCAGAGCTCTGGAAGGACAGTAGAGCTGGTCTGACCTCAGAGCTCTGGAAGGACAGTAGAGCTGGTCTGACCTCAGAGCTCCTGAAGGACAGTAGAGCTGGTCTGACCTCAGAGCTCCTGAAGGACAGTAGAGCTGGTCAGACCTCAGAGCTCTGGAAGGACAGTAGAGCTGGTCAGACCTCAGAGCTCCTGAAGGACAGTAGAGCTGGTCAGACCTCAGAGCTCTGGAAGGACAGTAGAGCTGGTCAGACCTCAGAGCTCTGGAAGGACAGTAGAGCTGGTCTGACCTCAGAGCTCTGGAAGGACAGTAGAGCTGGTCTGACCTCAGAGCTCTGGAAGGACAGTAGAGCTGGTCAGACCTCAGAGCTCCTGAAGGACAGTAGAGCTGGTCAGACCTCAGAGCTCCTGAAGGACAGTAGAGCTGGTCAGACCTCAGAGCTCCTGAAGGACAGTAGAGCTGGTCTGACCTCAGAGCTCCTGAAGGACAGTAGAGCTGGTCAGACCTCAGAGCTCTGGAAGGACAGTAGAGCTGGTCAGACCTCAGAGCTCTGGAAGGACAGTAGAGCTGGTCTGACCTCAGAGCTCTGGAAGGACAGTAGAGCTGGTCTGACCTCAGAGCTCCTGAAGGACAGTAGAGCTGGTCAGACCTCAGAGCTCCTGAAGGACAGTAGAGCTGGTCTGACCTCAGAGCTCTGGAAGGACAGTAGAGCTGGTCTGACCTCAGAGCTCTGGAAGGACAGTAGAGCTGGTCTGACCTCAGAGCTCTGGAAGGACAGTAGAGCTGGTCTGACCTCAGAGCTCTGGAAGGACAGTAGAGCTGGTCAGACCTCAGAGCTCCTGAAGGACAGTAGAGCTGGTCAGACCTCAGAGCTCTGGAAGGACAGTAGAGCTGGTCAGACCTCAGAGCTCCTGAAGGACAGTAGAGCTGGTCTGACCTCAGAGCTCCTGAAGGACAGTAGAGCTGGTCAGACCTCAGAGCTCCTGAAGGACAGTAGAGCTGGTCTGACCTCAGAGCTCCTGAAGGACAGTAGAGCTGGTCTGACCTCAGAGCTCTGGAAGGACAGTAGAGCTGGTCTGACCTCAGAGCTCCTGAAGGACAGTAGAGCTGGTCTGACCTCAGAGCTCTGGAAGGACAGTAGAGCTGGTCAGACCTCAGAGCTCTGGAAGGACAGTAGAGCTGGTCTGACCTCAGAGCTCCTGAAGGACAGTAGAGCTGGTCTGACCTCAGAGCTCTGGAAGGACAGTAGAGCTGGTCTGACCTCAGAGCTCTGGAAGGACAGTAGAGCTGGTCTGACCTCAGAGCTCTGGAAGGACAGTAGAGCTGGTCTGACCTCAGAGCTCTGGAAGGACAGTAGAGCTGGTCTGACCTCAGAGCTCCTGAAGGACAGTAGAGCTGGTCAGACCTCAGAGCTCTGGAAGGACAGTAGAGCTGGTCTGACCTCAGAGCTCTGAAGGACAGTAGAGCTGGTCAGACCTCAGAGCTCTGGAAGGACAGTAGAGCTGGTCTGACCTCAGAGCTCTGGAAGGACAGTAGAGCTGGTCAGACCTCAGAGCTCTGGAAGGACAGTAGAGCTGGTCAGACCTCAGAGCTCTGGAAGGACAGTAGAGCTGGTCTGACCTCAGAGCTCCTGAAGGACAGTAGAGCTGGTCAGACCTCAGAGCTCTGGAAGGACAGTAGAGCTGGTCTGACCTCAGAGCTCTGGAAGGACAGTAGAGCTGGTCTGACCTCAGAGCTCTGGAAGGACAGTAGAGCTGGTCTGACCTCAGAGCTCCTGAAGGACAGTAGAGCTGGTCTGACCTCAGAGCTCCTGAAGGACAGTAGAGCTGGTCTGACCTCAGAGCTCTGGAAGGACAGTAGAGCTGGTCTGACCTCAGAGCTCTGGAAGGACAGTAGAGCTGGTCAGACCTCAGAGCTCTGGAAGGACAGTAGAGCTGGTCTGACCTCAGAGCTCTGGAAGGACAGTAGAGCTGGTCAGACCTCAGAGCTCCTGAAGGACAGTAGAGCTGGTCTGACCTCAGAGCTCTGGAAGGACAGTAGAGCTGGTCTGACCTCAGAGCTCTGGAAGGACAGTAGAGCTGGTCTGACCTCAGAGCTCTGGAAGGACAGTAGAGCTGGTCAGACCTCAGAGCTCTGGAAGGACAGTAGAGCTGGTCAGACCTCAGAGCTCCTGAAGGACAGTAGAGCTGGTCTGACCTCAGAGCTCCTGAAGGACAGTAGAGCTGGTCTGACCTCAGAGCTCTGGAAGGACAGTAGAGCTGGTCTGACCTCAGAGCTCCTGAAGGACAGTAGAGCTGGTCTGACCTCAGAGCTCTGGAAGGACAGTAGAGCTGGTCTGACCTCAGAGCTCTGGAAGGACAGTAGAGCTGGTCAGACCTCAGAGCTCCTGAAGGACAGTAGAGCTGGTCAGACCTCAGAGCTCTGGAAGGACAGTAGAGCTGGTCTGACCTCAGAGCTCTGGAAGGACAGTAGAGCTGGTCTGACCTCAGAGCTCCTGAAGGACAGTAGAGCTGGTCTGACCTCAGAGCTCCTGAAGGACAGTAGAGCTGGTCAGACCTCAGAGCTCCTGAAGGACAGTAGAGCTGGTCAGACCTCAGAGCTCTGGAAGGACAGTAGAGCTGGTCAGACCTCAGAGCTCTGGAAGGACAGTAGAGCTGGTCTGACCTCAGAGCTCCTGAAGGACAGTAGAGCTGGTCAGACCTCAGAGCTCTGGAAGGACAGTAGAGCTGGTCAGACCTCAGAGCTCTGGAAGGACAGTAGAGCTGGTCTGACCTCAGAGCTCCTGGAAGGACAGTAGAGCTGGTCAGACCTCAGAGCTCTGGAAGGACAGTAGAGCTGGTCAGACCTCAGAGCTCTGGAAGGACAGTAGAGCTGGTCTGACCTCAGAGCTCTGGAAGGACAGTAGAGCTGGTCAGACCTCAGAGCTCTGGAAGGACAGTAGAGCTGGTCTGACCTCAGAGCTCTGGAAGGACAGTAGAGCTGGTCAGACCTCAGAGCTCTGGAAGGACAGTAGAGCTGGTCAGACCTCAGAGCTCTGGAAGGACAGTAGAGCTGGTCTGACCTCAGAGCTCTGGAAGGACAGTAGAGCTGGTCTGACCTCAGAGCTCTGGAAGGACAGTAGAGCTGGTCTGACCTCAGAGCTCTGGAAGGACAGTAGAGCTGGTCTGACCTCAGAGCTCTGGAAGGACAGTAGAGCTGGTCAGACCTCAGAGCTCTGGAAGGACAGTAGAGCTGGTCAGACCTCAGAGCTCTGGAAGGACAGTAGAGCTGGTCTGACCTCAGAGCTCTGGAAGGACAGTAGAGCTGGTCAGACCTCAGAGCTCTGGAAGGACAGTAGAGCTGGTCTGACCTCAGAGCTCTGGAAGGACAGTAGAGCTGGTCAGACCTCAGAGCTCTGGAAGGACAGTAGAGCTGGTCTGACCTCAGAGCTCTGGAAGGACAGTAGAGCTGGTCAGACCTCAGAGCTCCTGAAGGACAGTAGAGCTGGTCAGACCTCAGAGCTCTGAAGGACAGTAGAGCTGGTCTGACCTCAGAGCTCTGGAAGGACAGTAGAGCTGGTCAGACCTCAGAGCTCTGGAAGGACAGTAGAGCTGGTCTGACCTCAGAGCTCTGGAAGGACAGTAGAGCTGGTCAGACCTCAGAGCTCCTGAAGGACAGTAGAGCTGGTCAGACCTCAGAGCTCTGGAAGGACAGTAGAGCTGGTCTGACCTCAGAGCTCTGGAAGGACAGTAGAGCTGGTCTGACCTCAGAGCTCTGGAAGGACAGTAGAGCTGGTCAGACCTCAGAGCTCCTGAAGGACAGTAGAGCTGGTCAGACCTCAGAGCTCTGGAAGGACAGTAGAGCTGGTCTGACCTCAGAGCTCCTGAAGGACAGTAGAGCTGGTCTGACCTCAGAGCTCTGGAAGGACAGTAGAGCTGGTCTGACCTCAGAGCTCTGGAAGGACAGTAGAGCTGGTCAGACCTCAGAGCTCCTGAAGGACAGTAGAGCTGGTCAGACCTCAGAGCTCCTGAAGGACAGTAGAGCTGGTCAGACCTCAGAGCTCCTGAAGGACAGTAGAGCTGGTCAGACCTCAGAGCTCTGGAAGGACAGTAGAGCTGGTCAGACCTCAGAGCTCTGGAAGGACAGTAGAGCTGGTCTGACCTCAGAGCTCCTGAAGGACAGTAGAGCTGGTCTGACCTCAGAGCTCCTGAAGGACAGTAGAGCTGGTCTGAGCTCAGAGCTCTGGAAGGACAGTAGAGCTGGTCAGACCTCAGAGCTCTGGAAGGACAGTAGAGCTGGTCTGACCTCAGAGCTCCTGAAGGACAGTAGAGCTGGTCTGACCTCAGAGCTCTGGAAGGACAGTAGAGCTGGTCTGACCTCAGAGCTCCTGAAGGACAGTAGAGCTGGTCAGACCTCAGAGCTCTGGAAGGACAGTAGAGCTGGTCTGACCTCAGAGCTCTGGAAGGACAGTAGAGCTGGTCTGACCTCAGAGCTCTGGAAGGACAGTAGAGCTGGTCAGACCTCAGAGCTCTGGAAGGACAGTAGAGCTGGTCTGACCTCAGAGCTCTGGAAGGACAGTAGAGCTGGTCTGACCTCAGAGCTCCTGAAGGACAGTAGAGCTGGTCAGACCTCAGAGCTCTGGAAGGACAGTAGAGCTGGTCTGACCTCAGAGCTCCTGAAGGACAGTAGAGCTGGTCAGACCTCAGAGCTCCTGAAGGACAGTAGAGCTGGTCAGACCTCAGAGCTCTGGAAGGACAGTAGAGCTGGTCAGACCTCAGAGCTCTGGAAGGACAGTAGAGCTGGTCTGACCTCAGAGCTCTGGAAGGACAGTAGAGCTGGTCAGACCTCAGAGCTCTGGAAGGACAGTAGAGCTGGTCTGACCTCAGAGCTCTGGAAGGACAGTAGAGCTGGTCAGACCTCAGAGCTCTGGAAGGACAGTAGAGCTGGTCTGACCTCAGAGCTCTGGAAGGACAGTAGAGCTGGTCAGACATCAGAGCTCCTGAAGGACAGTAGAGCTGGTCTGACCTCAGAGCTCCTGAAGGACAGTAGAGCTGGTCTGACCTCAGAGCTCTGGAAGGACAGTAGAGCTGGTCTGACCTCAGAGCTCTGGAAGGACAGTAGAGCTGGTCTGACCTCAGAGCTCCTGAAGGACAGTAGAGCTGGTCAGACCTCAGAGCTCCTGAAGGACAGTAGAGCTGGTCAGACCTCAGAGCTCTGGAAGGACAGTAGAGCTGGTCAGACCTCAGAGCTCTGGAAGGACAGTAGAGCTGGTCAGACCTCAGAGCTCCTGAAGGACAGTAGAGCTGGTCTGACCTCAGAGCTCTGGAAGGACAGTAGAGCTGGTCAGACCTCAGAGCTCTGGAAGGACAGTAGAGCTGGTCTGACCTCAGAGCTCCTGAAGGACAGTAGAGCTGGTCAGACCTCAGAGCTCCTGAAGGACAGTAGAGCTGGTCAGACCTCAGAGCTCTGGAAGGACAGTAGAGCTGGTCAGACCTCAGAGCTCCTGAAGGACAGTAGAGCTGGTCTGACCTCAGAGCTCTGGAAGGACAGTAGAGCTGGTCAGACCTCAGAGCTCTGGAAGGACAGTAGAGCTGGTCTGACCTCAGAGCTCCTGAAGGACAGTAGAGCTGGTCAGACCTCAGAGCTCCTGAAGGACAGTAGAGCTGGTCAGACCTCAGAGCTCCTGAAGGACAGTAGAGCTGGTCAGACCTCAGAGCTCTGGAAGGACAGTAGAGCTGGTCAGACCTCAGAGCTCCTGAAGGACAGTAGAGCTGGTCAGACCTCAGAGGTCCTGAAGGACAGTAGAGCTGGTCCTCAGACCTCAGAGCTCCTGAAGGACAGTAGAGCTGGTCTGACCTCAGAGCTCTGGAAGGACAGTAGAGCTGGTCTGACCTCAGAGCTCCTGAAGGACAGTAGAGCTGGTCTGACCTCAGAGCTCCTGAAGGACAGTAGAGCTGGTCTGACCTCAGAGCTCCTGAAGGACAGTAGAGCTGGTCTGACCTCAGAGCTCTGGAAGGACAGTAGAGCTGGTCTGACCTCAGAGCTCTGGAAGGACAGTAGAGCTGGTCAGACCTCAGAGCTCCTGAAGGACAGTAGAGCTGGTCTGACCTCAGAGCTCTGGAAGGACAGTAGAGCTGGTCTGACCTCAGAGCTCCTGAAGGACAGTAGAGCTGGTCAGACCTCAGAGCTCCTGAAGGACAGTAGAGCTGGTCTGACCTCAGAGCTCCTGAAGGACAGTAGAGCTGGTCAGACCTCAGAGCTCCTGAAGGACAGTAGAGCTGGTCTGACCTCAGAGCTCCTGAAGGACAGTAGAGCTGGTCAGACCTCAGAGCTCTGGAAGGACAGTAGAGCTGGTCTGACCTCAGAGCTCTGGAAGGACAGTAGAGCTGGTCTAACCTCAGAGCTCTGGAAGGACAGTAGAGCTGGTCAGACCTCAGAGCTCCTGAAGGACAGTAGAGCTGGTCTAACCTCAGAGCTCTGGAAGGACAGTAGAGCTGGTCTGACCTCAGAGCTCTGGAAGGACAGTAGAGCTGGTCTGACCTCAGAGCTCTGGAAGGACAGTAGAGCTGGTCTAACCTCAGAGCTCCTGAAGGACAGTAGAGCTGGTCTGACCTCAGAGCTCTGGAAGGACAGTAGAGCTGGTCTAACCTCAGAGCTCTGGAAGGACAGTAGAGCTGGTCTGACCTCAGGGCTCTGGAAGGACAGTAGAGCTGGTCAGACCTCAGAGCTCTGGAAGGACAGTAGAGCTGCTCAGACCTCAGGGCTCTGGAAGGACAGTAGAGCTGGTCTGACCTCAGAGCTCCTGAAGGACAGTAGAGCTGGTCTGACCTCAGAGCTCCTGAAGGACAGTAGAGCTGGTCAGACCTCAGAGCTCTGGAAGGACAGTAGAGCTGGTCTGACCTCAGAGCTCCTGAAGGACAGTAGAGCTGGTCTGACCTCAGAGCTCTGGAAGGACAGTAGAGCTGGTCTGACCTCAGAGCTCCTGAAGGACAGTAGAGCTGGTCTGACCTCAGAGCTCCTGAAGGACAGTAGAGCTGGTCAGACCTCAGAGCTCCTGAAGGACAGTAGAGCTGGTCTGACCTCAGAGCTCTGGAAGGACAGTAGAGCTGGTCTGACCTCAGAGCTCCTGAAGGACAGTAGAGCTGGTCAGACCTCAGAGCTCTGGAAGGACAGTAGAGCTGGTCTGACCTCAGAGCTCCTGAAGGACAGTAGAGCTGGTCAGACCTCAGAGCTCTGGAAGGACAGTAGAGCTGGTCCTCAGACCTCAGAGCTCCTGAAGGACAGTAGAGCTGGTCTGACCTCAGAGCTCTGGAAGGACAGTAGAGCTGGTCTGACCTCAGAGCTCCTGAAGGACAGTAGAGCTGGTCTGACCTCAGAGCTCTGGAAGGACAGTAGAGCTGGTCAGACCTCAGAGCTCTGGAAGGACAGTAGAGCTGGTCTGACCTCAGAGCTCCTGAAGGACAGTAGAGCTGGTCAGACCTCAGAGCTCTGGAAGGACAGTAGAGCTGGTCAGACCTCAGAGCTCCTGAAGGACAGTAGAGCTGGTCTGACCTCAGAGCTCCTGAAGGACAGTAGAGCTGGTCTGACCTCAGAGCTCCTGAAGGACAGTAGAGCTGGTCAGACCTCAGAGCTCCTGAAGGACAGTAGAGCTGGTCTGACCTCAGAGCTCCTGAAGGACAGTAGAGCTGGTCAGACCTCAGAGCTCTGGAAGGACAGTAGAGCTGGTCAGACCTCAGAGCTCTGGAAGGACAGTAGAGCTGGTCAGACCTCAGAGCTCCTGAAGGACAGTAGAGCTGGTCAGACCTCAGAGCTCTGGAAGGACAGTAGAGCTGGTCAGACCTCAGAGCTCCTGAAGGACAGTAGAGCTGGTCAGACCTCAGAGCTCCTGAAGGACAGTAGAGCTGGTCTGACCTCAGAGCTCTGGAAGGACAGTAGAGCTGGTCTGACCTCAGAGCTCCTGAAGGACAGTAGAGCTGGTCAGACCTCAGAGCTCTGGAAGGACAGTAGAGCTGGTCAGACCTCAGAGCTCTGGAAGGACAGTAGAGCTGGTCAGACCTCAGAGCTCCTGAAGGACAGTAGAGCTGGTCAGACCTCAGAGCTCTGGAAGGACAGTAGAGCTGGTCAGACCTCAGAGCTCCTGAAGGACAGTAGAGCTGGTCAGACCTCAGAGCTCCTGAAGGACAGTAGAGCTGGTCAGACCTCAGAGCTCTGGAAGGACAGTAGAGCTGGTCTGACCTCAGAGCTCCTGAAGGACAGTAGAGCTGGTCAGACCTCAGAGCTCCTGAAGGACAGTAGAGCTGGTCTGACCTCAGAGCTCCTGAAGGACAGTAGAGCTGGTCTGACCTCAGAGCTCTGGAAGGACAGTAGAGCTGGTCTGACCTCAGAGCTCCTGAAGGACAGTAGAGCTGGTCAGACCTCAGAGCTCTGGAAGGACAGTAGAGCTGGTCTGCAGGTCTCAGAGCTCCTGAAGGACAGTAGAGCTGGTCAGACCTCAGAGCTCTGGAAGGACAGTAGAGCTGGTCAGACCTCAGAGCTCTGGAAGGACAGTAGAGCTGGTCTGACCTCAGAGCTCTGGAAGGACAGTAGAACTGGTCTGACCTCAGAGCTCTGGAAGGACAGTAGAGCTGGTCAGACCTCAGAGCTCTGGAAGGACAGTAGAGCTGGTCAGACCTCAGAGCTCTGGAAGGACAGTAGAGCTGGTCAGACCTCAGAGCTCTGGAAGGACAGTAGAGCTGGTCAGACCTCAGAGCTCTGGAAGGACAGTAGAGCTGGTCTGACCTCAGAGCTCCTGAAGGACAGTAGAGCTGGTCAGACCTCAGGGCTCTGGAAGGACAGTAGAGCTGGTCTGACCTCAGAGCTCCTGAAGGACAGTAGAGCTGGTCTGACCTCAGAGCTCTGGAAGGACAGTAGAGCTGGTCTGACCTCAGAGCTCTGGAAGGACAGTAGAGCTGGTCAGACCTCAGAGCTCCTGAAGGACAGTAGAGCTGGTCAGACCTCAGGGCTCTGGAAGGACAGTAGAGCTGGTCTGACCTCAGAGCTCTGGAAGGACAGTAGAGCTGGTCTGACCTCAGAGCTCCTGAAGGACAGTAGAACTGGTCTGACCTCAGAGCTCTGGAAGGACAGTAGAGCTGGTCAGACCTCAGAGCTCTGGAAGGACAGTAGAGCTGGTCTGACCTCAGAGCTCCTGAAGGACAGTAGAGCTGGTCTGACCTCAGAGCTCCTGAAGGACAGTAGAACTGGTCTGACCTCAGAGCTCTGGAAGGACAGTAGAGCTGGTCAGACCTCAGAGCTCTGGAAGGACAGTAGAGCTGGTCTGACCTCAGAGCTCCTGAAGGACAGTAGAGCTGGTCTGACCTCAGAGCTCCTGAAGGACAGTAGAGCTGGTCAGACCTCAGAGCTCTGGAAGGACAGTAGAGCTGGTCAGACCTCAGAGCTCTGGAAGGACAGTAGAGCTGGTCAGACCTCAGAGCTCTGGAAGGACAGTAGAGCTGGTCTGACCTCAGAGCTCCTGAAGGACAGTAGAGCTGGTCTGACCTCAGAGCTCCTGAAGGACAGTAGAGCTGGTCTGACCTCAGAGCTCCTGAAGGACAGTAGAGCTGGTCTGACCTCAGAGCTCCGGAAGGACAGTAGAGCTGGTCTGACCTCAGAGCTCCTGAAGGACAGTAGAGCTGGTCAGACCTCAGAGCTCTGGAAGGACAGTAGAGCTGGTCAGACCTCAGAGCTCTGGAAGGACAGTAGAGCTGGTCTGACCTCAGAGCTCTGGAAGGACAGTAGAGCTGGTCAGACCTCAGAGCTCCGGAAGGACAGTAGAGCTGGTCAGACCTCAGAGCTCTGGAAGGACAGTAGAGCTGGTCTGACCTCAGAGCTCTGGAAGGACAGTAGAGCTGGTCTGACAGTATCAGCGCATGTTCTCACACTTTGTCTCATTAAAAACGAGTTATTAACGGCTGCTAAACTTTGTCTTACATAATATTACGCAACTAAACAGCAGTCGACTCTTTCCTCAGACACTTTTATGACATTTAAACGCTCATGCTTTATGATTATTGACAAAACTTGTACTTTTTTTTGTTTTAAAGCCTATATTTTCAACAGACAGATTTTTAAAGGCAAATAGTTTTATTTAAAATTCTTTAAAAAATAGTCAAAAAAAGTCTACAATTCTTGCAGGATGTAAACCTGAGCACAGGGGTTAAGTATGAGTGTCTGTGTCTTTGGCTCTGAGTCAGAACTCATGCCTCGTGTTTGTACACGGGTACATGCAGTATTCTCTCAGGGACATGCAGTACTTGTCAGTGCAGTATTTGGAGAACTGCCAGAGGAATGTGAAAACTCCAGTTTGATTTGAACGGGTTTGATTTCAGTCATAAAAACACAAACACAGCCAAGTCAGAGAGACTCCTCTCCCCCTCCTCTCCCCCTCCTCTCTCTCCTCCCCCTCCTCTCTCTCCTCTCCCCCTCCTCTCTCTCCTCCCCCTCCTCTCTCTCCTCTCCCCCTCCTCTCTCCTCCCCCTCCTCTCTCTCCTCTCTCCCTCCTCTCTCTCCTCTCTCCCTCTCTCCCTCTCCTCTCTCCTCTCTCCCTCCTCTCTCTCCTCTCTCCCTCTCTCCCTCTCCTCTCTCCTCTCCCCCTCCTCTCCCCCCTCCCCCCCTCTCCTCTCTCCTCTCCTCTCCTCTCCTCCCCCCCTCTCCTCTCCTCTCTCCCTCCTCTCTCTCCTCTCTCCCTCTCTCCCTCTCCTCTCTCCTCTCTCCTCTCCTCTCCTCTCCTCCCCCCCTCTCCTCTCCTCTCTCCCCTCCTCTCCCCCTCCTCTCCTCTCCTCTCTCCTCTCTCCCTCTCCTCTCCCTCTCCTCTCTCCCTCTCCCCCTCTCCTCTCCTCTCTCCCCTCCTCTCCCCCTCCTCTCCTCTCCTCTCTCCTCTCTCCCTCTCCTCTCCCTCTCCTCTCTCCCTCTCCCCCTCTCCTCTCCCTCTCCTCTCCTCTCTCTCTCCTCCCCCCCCCTCTCCCCCTCCCCCTCCCCCCTCCGTGTGCGCTCTGGGCCTGAGGCGGTTTGTATTAATGTGTGAAACATGTGGTGACGAATCTTCCCTTTTGTTCCAGTCATTGTTAGAAACCTGTGGTGTGGATCCTTTCAGGCGTTCAGCCCTGGGCCCCGCCCTGAACACTGACGCCTCCTGCAGCTGCTCAGACGTCAGAGGAGCAGCTGAAAGAGCGTCACAAACACAAACATTCACTCATGACAAGAACAGGTCAGACTGAGACGTTTCCTCACATTAGACGAGTTAAAGTGAACCTGACTTTACGCTCAGTCACGCAGAAAGACCAAAGATGTTGTTAGCATTTAGCCTCCCCTCCCCTGTGGGGCCAAACAGGGGGAAGTTGTTTAATAATTATTTTTTTAATGATTCAAAAAGACAGACTAAAGGCAGGATTACAGAACAGTTGAAATACAGACTTTAGTAAATGCTTGGTTGATGATGAAGTATTATGAAGGATGCCCTCCCGCTGATCTGAAGCTCCTCATGATGATGCTTTTTACTTTTTATTTTTATGCAAATCAGTATGCATTTCATTGTCTAAAATATTGAGTCAAAGTGATGTTTTTGTGACTAAAATTGGACTAAAACTAAATGTAAAGTTTTTCATGAGATTAAAACTGACTAAAATGTCCAGATATTCGAGAGAAAGGACACAGTCTGGACCTGGTCCTCACGTATGACCTGGTCCTCACGTATGACCTGGTCCTCACGTATGACCTGGTCCTCACGTATGACCTGGTCCTCACGTATGACCTGGTCCTCACGTATGACCTGGTCCTCACGTATGACCTGGTCCTCACGTATGACCTGGTCCTCACGTATGTCCTGGTCCTCACGTATGACCTGGTCCTCACGTATGACCTGGTCCTCACGTAATGTCCTGTCCACTTCTGTGTCCTCTGTCTCTGTCCGTTACTGCGTGTTCTTTAATGTCACCGGTTTGATTCAGAGAAAGTCCTCAGTAAAAACTGTGAGGAAACGTAATGTCACCCCTGAAGTGGCTCTGAAATAAACTGATGCTTCACAACAAACTCCTCCAGTGACTTTACTGCGAGCTGTGATTTTATTGTCGACTTTAACAGTAAACGACTCACTGCCCTCGATACAGCTGCACCGTTCAAACTTAAACAGATTAATCCTAAACCCCTCCCCCTGGAGAAACGAGGAGCTGAAACAACTGAAGAGAAACTGCAGGACGGCCGAGAGGAGACGGAGGAAAAGCAAAATAACCATAAATCATCAAATATTCTGTGTTCAACAAAAGACCTACAATACAGCAATAAGAACTGCAAGGAACACATTATTTTCCACAATAATCACCATCATAAAAATAACCCAAAAGTCTGATTCTCAACGATAGAAAATGTTTTAAAGCCTAATTTAAACTAAACTTTAACCCCACAGACGCCTCTGTGAGGAGTTTGCAGACACTTCAGAGGAAAGAGACTCTATCAGATGTAATATTTTATCTTCCCAAAGTAACACGGTTCTAAACACATCTGAGGGTCTCTTTGTTCCAGAGGAAACACTGGACAGTTTTGTCCTGGTTAAAGCTGAGATGTTTGATAAAGTTTTCTCCTCAGTGAGTTCCACCACATGTCTTTTAGACCCGGTCCCAACGACATCTTTTAAAACATTTTATGGATCTTTTAGAGACGAGCTTCTAAACATGATGAACTGCTCTTCAGACGGGGGTCTTCCCTGCTGTGTTTAAAGGGGCGGTGGTGAGGCCCCTGTTGAAGAAGAGCAAGTTGGACTGTAAAGATTTTAACAATTTCAGACCAGTTTCCAACTTACCATTTTAAGCAAAATATTAGAAAAACTTGTCTTTATCCAACTTAATGATTTTATTACCGCACAAAATGTCCTTGAGAAATTCCAGTCTGGCTTTAGGGTAAACCACAGCACCGAGACCGCCCTCTTAGAGATTTTAAATGACTTAAGATTAAATGATGACTCACAGAAGGTCACAGTGTTGGTTCTTCTGGATCTGAGCCTTTGATACAGTCGACCACACTATTCTTTTAACTCGTTTAAAACACATCGGCCTCTCTGGTGCTGAACACAAATGGTTTACTTCCTCCCTCACAGACAGGACGTTCATGGTGAGTGTGGATACCTGCTCCTCTAAGGTCCATAGAATTACATGTGTTGTGCCCCAGGGGTCGCTCTCAGGCCCAGTGCTTTTTAATCTGTATATGCTCCCTCTTGGTGATGTCATCAGGAGACACAGGGTCGACTTTCACAGTTATGCTGATGATACACAGTTATACATCTCCATGTCTCCTGATGACACCAGGCCAATGGATGCACTTTTTAACTGCATTTTAGAATCAAATCCTGGATGGCAGATCTTTGACTCTGAGCTGGCGTTTATTCCACACATTAAGAATATCACAAAGATCTAAAGAACATAGCCAGAGTCGCCCCATTCTCTCTCGGGCCGACACGGAGACGCTCATGCATGCTTTTATCACCAGTCGTATCCACTACTGTAACGCCCTGCTCTCTGTTCTTCCCAAAAAGAGGATCTCAGGTTTGTAGAGTCTGTACAGTTCTGATAGCGATCCCTAAACGACACTTTGTTTCCGGGACTAAAACATGTGTCGTCTGGAACGTGAGAAAAGAACAATGATGTGGAAGATCTGCACATTCACAACATCGGGGTCATCGCCGATGTCAAGAACTGTGGGAAAAATAGGGGAAAATAATTGGGAAAAGGAGAAAAAATTGGGGCAAAACTTGGATCTAAAGAGAGAAGATTGTTTTTTCAGTTTCTGCTTTGAATACTTTAATGTCATCGATACAGCAGAACCTAGTATTTATTTCCTATTCCAGACTGGGATCGCTGAACAGAACCCGGCCCTGGTCCAGGGTCAAACTGAAACAGGTACATTTATCAACATTTTATTCTTATTTTGCCATCAATAAATATTTGGATCATTTATGTTTACCTGTATTTGTGACCGCTGTGACCTCACCGCCCTGTGACCTCGCCGCCCTGTGACCTCACCGCCCTGTGACCTCACCGCCCTGTGACCTCACCGCCCTGTGACCTCGCCGCCCTGTGACCTCACCGCCCTGTGACCTCATCGCCCTGTGACCTCATCGCCCTGTGACCTCGCCGCCCTGTGACCTCACCGCCCTGTGACCTCGCCGCCCTGTGACCTCACCGCCCTGTGACCTCACCGCCCTGTGACCTCATCGCCGCCCTGTGACCTCACCGCCCTGTGACCTCATCGCCCTGTGACCTCATCGCCCTGTGACCTCGCCGCCCTGTGACCTCACCGCCCTGTGACCTCACCGCCCTGTGACCTCATCGCCGCCCTGTGACCTCACCGCCCTGTGACCTCATCGCCCTGTGACCTCATCGCCCTGTGACCTCGCCGCCCTGTGACCTCACCGCCCTGTGACCTCGCCGCCCTGTGACCTCACCGCCCTGTGACCTCACCGCCCTGTGACCTCACCGCCCTGTGACCTCATCGCCGCCCTGTGACCTCGCCGCCCTGTGACCTCACCGCCCTGGGACCGGGAAGCCCCGCCTTAAGTTCCGGAGACGTCTCGCCCAAACTGTCTATTGTTCAATGTTATTACGTTAATGAGCGGCTTCAGGAGAAACAAGGCGTGATGTTTTCTACCGAACAAAAACATCCGCATCACGGCTTAAAACAGGCTTTATAAAGGAGCAGCAAACACGGGTCAGACACACGCTGAGGACACACGCTAACGACACACGCTAACGACACACGCTAACGACACACGCTAACGACAGATTAAACTTTCAGTGAAGTTTTCCTCCAAACATGAAGCCGATGCTGAAGCTGCTGCTGTGTTTGGGTCTGACCCTGACTCTGAGCGTCTCAGGTAAAACTCACTGACCTTTAGTCCTGGTTTAGACCTGGTTTAGTCCTGGTTTAGTCCTGGTTTAGTCCTGGTTTAGTCCTGGTTTAGTCCTGGTTTAGTCCTGGTTTAGACCTGGTTTAGTCCTGGTTTAGTCCTGGTTTAGTCCTGGTTTAGTCCTGGTTTAGTCCTGGTTTAGTCCTGGTTTAGTCCTGGTTTAGTCCTGGTTTAGTCCTGGTTTAGCCCTGGTTTAGCCCTGGTTTAGTCCTGGTTTAGTCCTGGTTTAGTCCTGGTTTAGACCTGGTTTAGTCCTGGTTTAGTCCTGGTTTAGCCCTGGTTTAGCCCTGGTTTAGTCCTGGTTTAGCCCTGGTTTAGTCCTGGTTTAGTCCTGGTTTAGTCCTGGTTTAGTCCTAGGTTTAGCCCTGGTTTAGTCCTGGTTTAGTCCTGGTTTAGTCCTGGATTTGTCCTGGTTTAGTCCTAGGTTAGCCCTGGTGTAGACCTGGTTTAGTCCTGGTTTAGTCCTAGGTTAGCCCTGGTGTAGACCTGGTTTAGTCCTGGTTTAGTCCTGGTTTAGTCCTAGGTTAGCCCTGGTTTAGCCCTGGTTTAGTCCTGGTTTAGTCCTAGGTTAGCCCTGGTGTAGACCTGGTTTAGTCCTGGTTTAGTCCTAGGTTAGCCCTGGTGTAGACCTGGTTTAGTCCTGGTTTAGTCCTGGTTTAGTCCTAGGTTAGCCCTGGTTTAGCCCTGGTTTAGTCCTGGTTTAGTCCTAGGTTAGCCCTGGTGTAGACCTGGTTTAGTCCTGGTTTAGTCCTGGTTTAGTCCTAGGTTTGGTCCTAGGTTAGTCCTGGTTTAGTCCTAGGTTAGCCCTGGTGTAGACCTGGTTTAGTCCTAGGTTAGCCCTGGTTTAGACCTGGTTTAGCCCTGGTTTAGTCCTGGTTTAGTCCTAGGTTAGCCCTGGTTTAGACCTGGTTTAGACCTGGTTTAGTCCTGGTTTAGTCCTAGGTTTGGTCCTAGGTTAGTCCTGGTTTAGTCCTGGTTTAGTCCTGGTTTAGTCCTAGGTTTGGTCCTAGGTTAGTCCTGGTTTAGTCCTGGTTTAGCCCTGGTTTAGTCCTGGTTTAGTCCTGGATTTGTCCTAGGTTTAGTCCTAGGTTTAGTCCTAGGTTTAGTCCTGGATTTGTCCTGGTTTAGTCCTGGTTTAGTCCTAGGTTTAGTCCTGGTTTAGTCCTAAGTTAGCCCTGGTTTAGACCTGGTTTAGTCCTGGTTTAGTCCTGGTTTAGTCCTGGTTTAGTCCTGGTTCAGAGCCGGTCTCTCTGTACAGGTGAAAGTTTGTATTAGAGACTGAAAGGCCCAAAACTTTAAAAATGATGAAAGAGTTTTCCACATGCTCTTTGTGTTTGTGGACAGACTGGTAACATGTGTAAATACTGCATTAATACGGCTCAGAGACGGTTAAGGTTTTAATTTAAGTTTAAGCACTTTAATATTTAACATTCCAATGATAAATGACACTGAGGGCCGGTGTTTAAATCACACATGGATTTTCTCTGAACTTTCCTAATGTAATTGTTGCAGCGCTGGGACTTTCCTGTGAAACATGTTCAGATCTGAATGATTCAAACTGTCCATCGACGAACTCACTCTCCTGCACCAGCGGAGAGACGCAGTGTGTGAGCGCCACCGTCAAGAGTAAGTCCTGACCCATCACTACGGTAACCTAACCCTAACCCTATACTAACCCATAACTCTAACACCACCTAACCCTAACCTGCAACTAACCCATAACTCTAACACCACCTAAACCTCACCTACAACTACCCCTACAACTAACCCATAACTCTAACACCACCTAACCCTAACCTGCAACTAACCCATAACTCTAACACCACCTACCCCTAACCTACAACTAACTCTGTGCCTACTTGTTACCGTAGCGACCACGAACATGGGCGCCACGGTTTCCATCTCTAAGGTGAAGAGCTGCGCGGCGTCCGACCTCTGCCCCGCGGCGTCCACGCAGGACTTCTCTCTGGACGTGGGAAGC
This sequence comes from Gobius niger, assembly GCF_951799975.1. Classification (NCBI taxonomy): domain Eukaryota; kingdom Metazoa; phylum Chordata; class Actinopteri; order Gobiiformes; family Gobiidae; genus Gobius; species Gobius niger. Next base: position 40,604,344 of record NC_136857.1, read on the forward strand.
TCCAGCATCCTCGCCAAAGTCATATGCTGCTCCACCGACAACTGTAACGCCGACGACGCCGCCGGTGAGTCACATGACCCAGGTCACGCCAACCCCCAACCCTAGTCCTGACACCTAATCCAGACCCTTAAACCCAACCCCTGAACCTGATCCTGACACTTAACCCCAACCCTAGTCCTGACACCTAATCCAGACCCTTAAACCCAACCCCTGAACCTGATCCTGACACTTAACCCCAACCCTAGTCCTGACACCTAATCCAGACCCTTAACCCCAACCCCTGAACCTGATCCTGACACTTAACCCTGAACCTGATCCTGACACTTAACCCCAAACCTGATCCAGACCCTTAACCCCCAACCCTAGTCCTGACACTTACCCCCTAAGCCTACATAAGATCCTTAACCCCTAAACCTGATCCTGACACTTAACCCTAAACCTACAAAAGACCCTTAACCCCTGAACCTGATCCTGACACTTAACCCTAAACCTGATCCAGACACTTAACCCTGAACCTGATCCAGACACTTAACCCTGAACCTGATCCAGACACTTAACCCTGAACCTGATCCAGACACTTAACCCTGAACCTGATCCAGACACTTAACCCTAAACCTGATCCAGACCCTTAACCCTTAACCTGATCCAGACACTTAACCCTAAACCTGATCCAGACACTTAACCCCAAACCTGATCCAGACACTTAACCCCAAACCTGATCCAGACACTTAACCCTGAACCTGATCCTGACACTTAACCCTAAACCTACAAAAGACCCTTAACCCTAAACCTGATCCAGACCCTAAACCCTAAACCTTTTCCAGACCCATAACCCTTAAGGGTCACGCTCTGAGCCCAGACCCTCGCCCTGTTGTCTGCCGGTATAGGGTCGTAGTTTGCAACAACACAGATCCAAATCTAGTTTATAAAACATGTGTAAGGTTTATGTTTTTGCCTTGGGTTCCTCACCCATAAGCCTCACCCTAACACCCTGATCAAGTGACAAGTGAACCCAGATCCTTAACCCGGACCCTGAACCCTGTCCGTTTGTGTCTGACTCGTGTTTGACTCCTGTGTCTCCGTCAGAGCCCACGAACCCCCCGGCCTCCAGCGCCCTCCAGTGCTACACCTGTAACCCTCTGACCGGGACCTGCAGCGTCGGCTTCAGCTGCAACTCCCTGGAGGCAAAGTGCTTCACCTCCTTAGGTAGGTCCCACTGAGCAGCTGCAGGGTCTGAGCAGCTGCAGGGTCTGAGCAGCTGCAGGGTCTGAGCAGCTGCAGGGTCTGAGCAGCTGCAGGGTCTGATCAGCTGCAGGGTCTGAGCAGCTGCAGGGTCTGAGCAGCTGCAGGGTCTGAGCAGCTGCAGGGTCTGAGCAGCTGATTGATAAAGTACTGAGTGTGTGATCATGTCGTCTCTGTCCGTGCAGTGATCCCGACGGGCGGCACCTCCGCGGTGCCAGGTCACGGTTGTGCTTCCGATAATTTCTGCGCCGCCGCTTCCTCGCTCGCCACTTCCCCCCTGGTGGCCAACATCGGAAGTATCCAAGGCACTCCCACCTGCTGCACGGGCAACAACTGCAACTTACCACCGGTTACTACTGCAGCCCCCACGACTACTACTACTACAGCAGCCCCTACTACTACTACTACTACAGCAGCCCCTACTACTACTACTACTACTACTACAGCACCCCCCACTACTACTACTACTACTACAGCACCCCCCACTACTACTACTACTACTACAGCACCCCCCACTACTACTACTACTACTACAGCACCCCCCACTACTACTACTACTACTACAGCACCCCCCACTACTACTACTACTACTACTACAGCACCCCCTACTACTACTACTACAGCACCCCCCACTACTACTACTACTACTACAGCACCCCCCACTACTACTACTACTACAGCACCCCCTACTACTACTACTACTACTACTGCAGGTGAGTCACAGCAGGATACTTAACGTCAATGTAAATCATCTTCTGATTCGAAGCTTGGAACCTCCACACTCACCACACACCTCCAATCATTCCTCCATGTTTTTCAGCTCCAACAACCACAGCTACTACTTCTACTACTACTACCGGTGGTGCTACTGCTACTACTACTACTGCTGCTGGTGGTACTACTACTACTACTACTTCTGCTACTACTGCAGGTACGTGACACTCTTACTGCACGTTCACACAGGGATGGTTGTGGTGGATGCCGTTTTAGGGGCGTGTAGATCTGCAGATGTGAACAGATGTGGAGGAATAGCCTCATGTGTTGTGAACCAGAGCTCTGGGACTTAAACAAAGACACACATCAGTGTTTCTTTCCCGGGTCGTGGGGCTGTTGGAGCTGCACCAGCCCCTATGGCGCCTCCTGCAGGTGGTGGTCGGCCTCATGGTTCTCAGGCCTGGTGGTCTCTCATGAGGAGCTTCTGACCCGTCACCTATAGGACCTGTTGATGAATGCTGTGTGTGAGTGAAGGTGTGGGGGTGTCAGAGGGACCGAGTATGGAGTGAACGTACAGTCGTGTCATGTAAAGCTCTTTGTGATACTGTCAAAGTATAAATAAAGATCTTCTAATAAAGTCAATCAGAGCACCATGTCCTTAGAGAAACTGTTAAACTCCGATCACAGACGGAGCTGGGCCCTGACGTTGTGGTTTATTGCAGGCTAACCTGGCTAACCTAGCATAGCCGTAACCACCCGCCCTGTGTTCAGGTGCTCGGGCTGATGTAGGATTAGACACAGGCAGGTCACAGCGTTTGGACTTCGAAGAACACAAGTGTCCGACTCTAATGTCTGTTTGTCTATGTTTTCAGGAGCTGTGTCTCTGCTGCCTCGGGCCCTGCTGCACTCTCTCCTTCCTCTCCTCCTCCTCCTCAAGCTGCTGTTATAAAGCCTCCAGAGGCTCGGGCCCGGCTGCACTCTCCCCCTCCCCTGTGTTTGTAATAATGATGTTTATACACTTACTATTTAAACTAATATTTAAAGATATATAAGTATTTTATTTAGTGTTGGTCCAGTTTCGCCAGTGACGCCAGAGCCGAGGCTGAGGCGAACCACCTTTAAACCAACGCATTGATTCATTTCTGATCCGTGTATTTAAACAGTTCAATAAAAGTCACATCTGAGGAAACTCGCTTTGTGTTTTACTAAACCTGAACAGCCTGAACAGAGTAACACTGAACACAGGAACACCTGAAGGTCTCGCTCTAAGCAAAATAAGTTCATCTGCTTTTGCAAATGAACTCTTATTGTTGCTTTAAACGTAGCAAAGTCAAACCCGTGAGAACCAGTGTTTGATGAAATGTTTATAGCGTCATAAATAAAGACAGGACAGTAAAGAACAGGTGTGTCTCATGAATAACACAGGGCCACACCCCAGGTCCTTTCACGCCCCTGGCCTTTCAGGCGCCAGGTCTTTCAGGTACTCAGGTGGAGCCTTTGTCCTGAAGAGACAGAAATGTGTCATTACCTGAGGAGAGGTTCAGACAAAGAAATACTTTAATTAACCTTGAATCATGGGAGCCATTCTTCTGTTCATCACTACAGGTGTGTCAGGTGACGTGTGTCAGGTGAAGCCTGTCAGGTGACACGCGTCATACGTGGCCTGGTCCTCACGTATGTCCTGGTCCTCACGTATGGCCTGTCCACGACTGTGTCCTCAGTCTCTGTCCGTTACTGCGTGTTTTTTAATGTCACTGATTTGATTTGTGAGGAAACGTAATGTCACCCCTGAAGTGGCTCTGAAATAAACTGATGCTTTACAACAAACTCCTCCAGTGACTTTACTGCGAGCTGTGATTTTATTGTTGACTTTAACAGTAAACGACTCACTGCCCTCGATACAGCTGCACCGTTCAAACTTAAACAGGTTAATCCTAAACCCCTCCCCCTGGAGAAACGAGGAGCTAAAACAACTGAAGAGAAACTGCAGGAAGGCCGAGAGGAGACGGAGGAAAAGCAAAATAACCATAAATGATCAAATATTCCGTGCCCAACAAAAGACCTACAATACAGCAATAAGAAATGCAAGAAACAAATTATTTTCCACAATAATCACCGATCATAAAAATAACCCAAAAGTCTGATTCTCAACGATAGAAAATGTTTTAAAGCCTAATTTAAACAAAACTTTAACCTCACAGACGCCTCTGTGAGGAGTTTGCAGACACTTCAGAGGAAAGAGACACTATCAGATGTAATATTTTATCTACTCAAAGTAACACAGTTCTAAATACATCTGATGGTCTATTTGTTCCAGAGGAAACACTGGACAGTTTTGTCCTGGTTAAAGCTGAGATGTTTGATAAAGTTTTCTCCTCAGTGAGGCCCACCACATGTCTTTTAGACCCGGCCCCAACGCCGTTTTTTAAAACATTTTATGGATCTTTTAGAGACGAGCTTCTAAACATGATGAATTGCTCTCTTCAGACGGGGGTCTTCCCTGCTGCCTTTAAAGGGGCGGTGGTGAGGCCCCTGTTGAAGAAGAGCAATCTGGACTGTAAAGATTTTAACAATTTCAGACCAGTTTCCAACTTACCATTTTTAAGCACAATCTTAGAAAAACTTGTCTTTATCCAACTTAGTGATTTTATTACTGCACAAAATGTCCTTGAGAAATTCCAGTCCGGCTTTAGGGTAAACCACAGCACCGAGACCGCCCTCTTAGAGACTTTAAATGACTTTAGATTAAATGATGACTCACAGAAGGTCACAGTGTTGGTTCTTCTGGATCTGAGCCTTTGATACAGTCGACCACACTATTCTTTTAACTCGTTTAAAACACATGGGCCTCTCTGGTGCTGCACACAAATGGTTTACTTCCTCCCTCACAGACAGGACTTTCATGGTGAGTGTGGATCCTGCTCCTCTGAGGTGCATGGAATTACATGTGGTGTGCCCCAGGGGTGGCTCTCAGGCCCAGTGCTTTTTAACCTGTATATGCTCCCTCTTGGTGATGTCATCAGGAGACACGGGGTCACGTTCACAGTTATGCTGATGATCCAGTTATACATCTCCATGTCTCCTGATGACACCAGGCCATAGATGCACTTTTTAACTGCATTTTAGAATCAAACTATGGATGGCAGATTTTTGACTCTGAGCTGGCGTTTATTCCACACATTAAGAAAATCAAAAAAGATAGGTTTGTACCATGTAAAGAACATAGCCAGAGTTGCCCCATTCTCTCTCGGGCCAACACGGAGACGCTCATGCATGCTTTTATCACCAGTCGTATCCACTACTGTAATGCCCTGCTCTCTGGTCTTCCCAAAAAGAGGATCTCAGGTTTACAGCAGCTCCTGACCAAGACCAGGAGGCGGGACCACATTACACCTGACGAAGACCAGGAGGCGGGACCACATTACACCTGTTTGAGAATCGCTGCATTGGCCCCGTGTGTTTCAGGATCGATTTTAAAGTTCTTTTAATGTTTTTTTTCTTCATTGTTTTTATTATGCAATTAAACAAATAGCACAATGGCAGGACAAACAGACAGCTGGTCTTCCATCCAAGTAACAGCCAAGAGTAAACTATGTCGCGTCCTGCAATAATTCAAAAACTTCCATCATATGGAATCCATGGAAATCTCTTTCGTTAGATTGTAAATGACCTCACGGACAGACAGACGGCTGTCAAAATCAACAATATTCTGTCAGAAACACGTTCTGTCCACTCAGGCGTGCCTCAGGGAAGCGCTCTGGCTCCCACTCTGTTTGTTCATGAATGATCTTTCACATCTGATTCCTGGTGAAATCCAGTCATCAAGCAGGCCTGGGACTGTAAACGATTGTCTTCTTTATGCTGACGACACTACACCCAACAGCTCCCTCTAATGGTAGAGAAAGTGTCCAGTGTCTGTGCACAGACACTGGAGGCGGGGCCTGAGGACGTCATGACGTCCTTAGGCCCCGCCTCCAGTGTAACTTGTTTATTTTCTTTATTGTCTAAGAATCTCCTGGATGTAAAATGTGAGTCCGACAAACAAACAACTTTATCTGAACTCTTTTACTCCTCATTAGAAAAACGTCTCTCACAGTTTCTCCAGGAAATAAAAGATGTGATGATAATTAACCCTAACACTAAACCTGTCAACCCTCACCTGGTTCGGCTTTACCCCAATCTGAAAACAAGGACGAAAACGCAAAACAAAAGAGTGAAAAAAACGTTTAAAAAATGTGACAAAAAAGTAGGTCTTAGCTTTCAAATGAGACATTACTCTGCTGCCCTCCAGTCGAGGAGCTTTTAGATTTGGGTAAAGCAGAACTGGAGAAAATGTGCTTGGTTCAGGCCAGGGCTTCACTGTGAGGTTAAGAACAGGAGGTTACACTGTGGCGCCACCTACTGGCCGCTCTAAGAACTATTGATAAAGTCCATCATGCCTCTGTGAAACCCTCAGGCCTCACAGGAGCTGCTGCAGGAGCTTCACAGGAGAAAGAAAGAACTTAAATCACTGCTGATGTTGAAGTTAAAGATGTTAGAGCGGAAACTTTCAGTCAAAACAACACAGGACTCAGGTTAAACTGTTCTGAACTCATGTCAGACTCGGACAGTTCAAGGCAGATGAACCTGTCAGTGGAGCAGCTCAGGAGCCCCAGGTCTCCAGGACTTGTGAAGGACCTGAGCACCTGTGGTTTCAAAGTGTCCTGGAGGAGGTCACAGAGCTTCTCCAGGACTCGTGAAGGACCTGAGCACCTGTGGTTTCAAAGTGTCCTGGAGGAGGTCACAGAGCTTCTCCAGGACTCGTGAAGGGCCGGAGCGTCTGTGGTTTCAAAGTGTCCTGGAGGAGGTGACAGAGCTTCTCCAGGACTCATGAAGGGCCGGAGCGTCTGTGGTTTCAAAGTGTCCTGGAGGAGGTGACAGAGCTTCTCCAGGACTCATGAAGGGCCGGAGCGTCTGTGGTTTCAAAGTGTCCTGGAGGAGGTGACAGAGCTTCTCCAGGACTCATGAAGGGCCGGAGCGTCTGTGGTTTCAAAGTGTCCTGGAGGAGGTGACAGAGCTTCTCCAGGACTCCTGAAGGGCCGGAGCGTCTGTGGTTTCAAAGTGTCCTGGAGGAGGTCACAGAGCTTCTCCAGGACTCATGAAGGGCCTGAGCACCTGTGGTTTCAAAGTGTCCTGGAGGAGGTCACAGAGCTTCTCCAGGACTCATGAAGGGCCGGAGCGTCTGTGGTTTCAAAGTGTCCTGGAGGAGGTCACAGAGCTTCTCCAGGACTCCTGAAGGGCCGGAGCGTCTGTGGTTTCAAAGTGTCCTGGAGGAGGTGACAGAGCTTCTCCAGGACTCCTGAAGGGCCGGAGCGTCTGTGGTTTCAAAGTGTCCTGGAGGAGGTGACAGAGCTTCTCCAGGACTCGTGAAGGGCCTGAACATCTGTGGTTTCAAAGTGTCCTGGAGGAGGTCACAGAGCTTCTCCAGGACTCGTGAAGGACCTGAACGTCTGTGGTTTCAAAGTGTCCTGGAGGAGGTGACAGAGCTTCTCCAGGACTCCTGAAGGGCCGGAGCGTCTGTGGTTTCAAAGTGTCCTGGAGGAGGTGACAGAGCTTCTCCAGGACTCGTGAAGGGCCTGAACATCTGTGGTTTCAAAGTGTCCTGGAGGAGGTGACAGAGCTTCTCCAGGACTCATGAAGGGCCGGAGCGTCTGTGGTTTCAAAGTGTCCTGGAGGAGGTCACAGAGCTGAGAACAGGATCAGGTTTCTGTGTGACAGCAGGGGGCGCTGTATATTCCTGTTTAGTCCTTCAGAGGGAGATGCTTTAAAGACAAACATCAGCAGATTCCAAAACATAAACTGTCTGCGTTTCCATCACTGGACTAAAATGCGCATTTCGAAGTTAAGCATAATTTACGAGTGATGGAAACACCAAATTTCGCATTTAAACTCTTAATTCGCATAAAAAGTTTATCCGCTCGCTTGAGGTGGTTTTTGATTTGTGCGCATAACTGTTGATGCGTATTTTGCGAGATGGAAACGCAGTTTGTCGAATAAATGTCATGAAGCGAATAAACAGACGCTGGTGCTAGCGTCGTTTCCATGGTAACATGGCTGCTTATGCTGGGTTTAATGCGCCTTAATGGGATTCTTAACAAAACGCATCAGTTCGTGACATGACACGATTCACCCTCTGTTCGTGGAGTTCGCAGCGGAGCGTGTCCTTTCGTGATGAGGAGTGGCGCTTCGTAATTCAGCGTGAGAGCATTCGTACAGCATTCGTACAGCATTCATACAGCATTCGTAGAGCAGAATCACTGTTTTCACGCTCAAAATTGATGGAAACACACGCTACGCCGAAAAGTACTTTTTTGGACCTGCAGCAGCAAAAGGAAAGTCACACACACTCGGCCAGTCCGCGCTCCAGGCCCAGGACAGCACCTGCCGCCGCCGCTCCTCCGGTGCTTTTCCTCCTCCTGCGGTCGTTCCTCCTGATGTTTGGGAGCCAGTCCCTGCCCCCCCATTGCCCCCCCGCTGGAGAACCCCACTGTTGTATATTTGTCACGATTTTCCTGCGTTTGTGGGGAAAAAAGGGACAGTAAGAAGTGCGCCTTTCCCACTGTCCCTGAATGCATCTCCCACGCTGCCTCGCACCAAAACAACAGCGCGTGGTTCCAGCAGCTACACCATGGATAAGTTAAGGCTTATTTACAACCTTAGACACGTAAACCAGGCGGCGTTGGGCGCGGGGCAGGTGAAGACAGGCCTGTGTTTGTGGATTATAAAGTTTTTCCAGCTGGAGCTGAGACTGACCAGACGAGTGAGAATCATGGATAAAGAGGTTTAAGAGCAGCAAGTTCTCCGACGGATCCCCAGAAGATCGAGTGCACAGTGAGTGTAGTGTTTTTATGCTTATTCTGTGGAGGAAAGTCAGCTCAAGTCGTGGAGCTATTGAGCCCAACGAGTCAGGGGAGCACGGCGGAGCAAGACGTCTCTGCTCCGCCTCCAGCCCGGTGTGCGCGGCAGGAGATCTTGTCCACATTCGCCCAATTCTTGACAGATTTTTGACAGAACCCGACAATTCCCAACAGCTCGCAGCAGCTCGCAGCAGCGCGCAGCAGTGCGGGACGCATATTCGTGACCGTGCGTAATATTTCGTGCCATTAATCGTAACACGCAGTAACAGGTCGCAACAGTTCGTGGCGGCGCGTGAAACCTCTACCCCCAAATCAGCCACATTCGTGATCCTCGGCCACGAATGTGGATTCGTGGCATTCGTGACTTGTCGCCGTTATGTGTAAACCCAGCATAAGAAGGACAGGTTTGTGTGGACAGAGGATGAGATTGTGGCCCGGTCTCCATCTTTGGCTCTGGTTTGCCATAGTTACAACAGTGCTGTTATTCGCTAGAACAGCTTGATGGAAACACGTAAAATTCGCATCTGTTATACGCTTTGCTTTAGCGCATTTTGAAAAGATTCGCATTTTGTTTGATGGATGTAAAAGGATAAGCAAAAGTCTGCAACATCAAACATATACAATAGGGAGCAGGCTCATTTGAAGAGAGGCGTCTGTCTGTCAACAAGTGACGCCTCATTTGAAAGCTAAGACCTACAAGACAGATCGTAACATTTTTGTTGCTCTTCAGGCATGTTTTTGTTGTCGCTTTTTCATCCTCGTTTCGTCGCTTTTTGATGCTTCTTTTTGCTTTACGATTTGGGTAAAGCCAAACTGGAGAAGCCTCAGTTCAGGTGGGGGGTAAGAGGTTAGGTTTGGACTGAAGACCGTCCCAAGATGGCCGCCGTGTCACCGCAGGACGGTCCTCCAGGGTGTTTCCTGTTTCTCCCGCCCTGTGATTGGCTGTCCGCCGCGCCCCGCCCCCGCGTGTAAATCCAGTGACGTCATCGCCTCCGCGTCTCCGTCGGATCAAAACATCGTCAACACTTTTTAAAACATCTTCAAAACATCTTTAAAACAACTTTAAACCGCGTCCAAAGCCCCGCGCGCACCCGGCCGGCCCCTGCCTCTCCCCCGCCTCTCCCCCGCCTCTCCCCCGACTGTCCCCGCATGTCCGCATGTCCACCGCCTGAGAAGCCCCGGAGCTGATGGAGCGGATGGAGCAGTGAGTCTGGGATGTTCTGGACTTTACGGGACTTTTAAAGATGGAAGAAGAAGCTGCTCTGAGGCGAGTTATTATTATCTGTTATTACCTCCTAATAATATATATATATATATATATATATATATATATATATATATATATATATATATATATTCTCTGTGTTTCTCTGAGGCATTTCTATCCCTGGGGAGGTTAGTTTGTATCTGCAGCTGAAACTGAGACGGGAAAAGCCGCTCAGGATTAAAACCATCTGTCGGTGATAATCTGTGAGGAGCAGGAGAGCAGGATCAAACTGAATAAACTGAATGAAATGAATAAACTTTTATGTTGAAACCAGTTACAGCAGAAAGTGGGAAAATGAGCTCCTTCCTTTGAGCAGATTCAGTTTATTCTATTTTTACTTACTTCACTCTGATCACAGAGAGAGCGAAACTAAAGTGGGCGGGGCTTAATAAAGTGAGTAAATATAAACTTTTTTTTGTAGAGACGAGACGAAAGACGATGACGATGGACGTCAGACGGACTCGGGCAGAAAGGTACCACTGTGGTCCCCACGGTCACATGACCTCATGTTTAAAAGCCTTTGACACAGACAGGGGGCGCTCTGAGTTAAACTGTTTAAAGTGAGTGCAGTAACTGCAGACACAGACAGGAGGCGCTCTGAGTTAAACTGTTTAAAGTGAGTGCAGTAACTGCAGACACAGACAGGGGGCGCTCTGAGTTAAACTGTTTAAAGTGAGCGCAGTAACTGCAGACACAGACAGGGGGCGCTCTGAGTTAAACTGTTTAAAGTGAGTGCAGTAACTGTAGACACAGACAGGGGGCGCTCTGAGTTAAACTGTTTAAAGTGAGTGCAGTAACTGTAGACACAGACAGGAGGCGCTCTGGGTTAAACTGTTTAAAGTGAGTGCAGTAACTGCAGACACAGACAGGAGGCGCTCTGAGTTAAACTGTTTAAAGTGAGTGCAGTAACTGCAGACACAGACAGGGGGCGCTCTGGGTTAAACTGTTTAAAGTGAGTGCAGTAACTGCAGACACAGACAGGGGGCGCTCTGAGTTAAACTGTTTAAAGTGAGTGCAGTAACTGCAGACACAGACAGGGGGCGCTCTGGGTTAAACTGTTTAAAGTGAGTGCAGTAACTGCAGACACAGACAGGGGGCGCTCTGAGTTAAACTGTTTAAAGTGAGTGCAGTAACTGCAGACACAGACAGGAGGCGCTCTGAGTTAAACTGTTTAAAGTGAGCGCAGTAACTGCAGACACAGACAGGGGGCGCTCTGAGTTAAACTGTTTAAAGTGAGCGCAGTAACTGCAGACACAGACAGGGGGCGCTCTGAGTTAAACTGTTTAAAGTGAGCGCAGTAACTGCAGACACAGACAGGGGGCGCTCTGGGTTAAACTGTTTAAAGTGAGCGCAGTAACTGCAGACACAGACAGGGGGCGCTCTGGGTTAAACTGTTTAAAGTGAGTGCAGTAACTGCAGACACAGACAGGAGGCGCTCCGGGTTAAACTGTTTAAAGTGAGTGCAGTAACTGTAGACACAGACAGGGGGCGCTCTGAGTTAAACTGTTTAAAGTGAGCGCAGTAACTGCAGACACAGACAGGGGGCGCTCTGGGTTAAACTGTTTAAAGTGAGTGCAGTAACTGCAGACACAGACAGGGGGCGCTCTGAGTTAAACTGTTTAAAGTGAGTGCAGTAACTGCTGACACAGACAGGGGGCGCTCTGGGTTAAACTGTTTAAAGTGAGTGCAGTAACTGCAGACACAGACAGGGGGCGCTCTGAGTTAAACTGTTTAAAATGAGCGCAGTAACTGTAGACACAGACAGGAGGCGCTCTGAGTTAAACTGTTTAAAGTGAGTGCAGTAACTGCAGACACAGACAGGGGGCGCTCTGAGTTAAACTGTTTAAAGTGAGTGCAGTAACTGCAGACACAGACAGGAGGCGCTCTGAGTTAGACTGTTTAAAGTGAGTGCAGTAACTGTAGACACAGACAGGGGGCGCTCTGAGTTAAACTGTTTAAAGTGAGCGCAGTAACTGCAGACACAGACAGGAGGCGCTCTGAGTTAAACTGTTTAAAGTGAGTGCAGTAACTGCAGACACAGACAGGAGGCGCTCTGGGTTAAACTGTTTAAAGTGAGTGCAGTAACTGCAGACACAGACAGGAGGCGCTCTGGGTTAAACTGTTTAAAGTGAGTGCAGTAACTGCAGACACAGACAGGAGGCGCTCTGGGTTAAACTGTTTAAAGTGAGCGCAGTAACTGCAGACACAGACAGGAGGCGCTCTGAGTTAAACTGTTTAAAGTGAGCGCAGTAACTGTAGACACAGACAGGGGGCGCTCTGAGTTAAACTGTTTAAAGTGAGTGCAGTAACTGTAGACACAGACAGGGGGCGCTCTGAGTTAAACTGTTTAAAGTGAGCGCAGTAACTGTAGACACAGACAGGGGGCGCTCTGAGTTAAACTGTTTAAAGTGAGTGCAGTAACTGCAGACACAGACAGGGGGCGCTCTGAGTTAAACTGTTTAAAGTGAGTGCAGTAACTGTAGACACAGACAGGGGGCGCTCTGGGTTAAACTGTTTAAAGTGAGTGCAGTAACTGCAGACACAGACAGGAGGCGCTCTGAGTTAAACTGTTTAAAGTGAGTGCAGTAACTGCAGACACAGACAGGGGGCGCTCTGGGTTAAACTGTTTAAAGTGAGTGCAGTAACTGCAGACACAGACAGGGGGCGCTCTGAGTTAAACTGTTTAAAGTGAGTGCAGTAACTGCAGACACAGACAGGAGGCGCTCTGAGTTAAACTGTTTAAAGTGAGTGCAGTAACTGTAGACACAGACAGGGGGCGCTCTGAGTTAAACTGTTTAAAGTGAGTGCAGTAACTGTAGACACAGACAGGGGGCGCTCTGGGTTAAACTGTTTAAAGTGAGTGCAGTAACTGCAGACACAGACAGGAGGCGCTCTGGGTTAAACTGTTTAAAGTGAGTGCAGTAACTGCAGACAAAGACAGGAGGCGCTCTGGGTTAAACTGTTTAAAGTGAGTGCAGTAACTGTAGACACAGACAGGGGGCGCTCTGAGTTAAACTGTTTAAAGTGAGTGCAGTAACTGCAGACACAGACAGGAGGCGCTCTGGGTTAAACTGTTTAAAGTGAGTGCAGTAACTGCAGACACAGACAGGGGGCGCTCTGAGTTAAACTGTTTAAAGTGAGTGCAGTAACTGTAGACACAGACAGGGGGCGCTCTGAGTTAAACTGTTTAAAGTGAGTGCAGTAACTGCAGACACAGACAGGAGGCGCTCTGAGTTAAACTGTTTAAAGTGAGTGCAGTAACTGTAGACACAGACAGGGGGCGCTCTGGGTTAAACTGTTTAAAGTGAGTGCAGTAACTGCAGACACAGACAGGAGGCGCTCTGAGTTAAACTGTTTAAAGTGAGTGCAGTAACTGCAGACACAGACAGGAGGCGCTCTGAGTTAAACTGTTTAAAGTGAGCGCAGTAACTGTAGACACAGACAGGGGGCGCTCTGAGTTAAACTGTTTAAAGTGAGTGCAGTAACTGCAGACACAGACAGGAGGCGCTCTGAGTTAAACTGTTTAAAGTGAGTGCAGTAACTGCAGACACAGACAGGAGGCGCTCTGAGTTAAACTGTTTAAAGTGAGCGCAGTAACTGTAGACACAGACAGGGGGCGCTCTGGGTTAAACTGTTTAAAGTGAGTGCAGTAACTGTAGACACAGACAGGGGGCGCTCTGAGTTAAACTGTTTAAAGTGAGTGCAGTAACTGTAGACACAGACAGGAGGCGCTCTGAGTTAAACTGTTTAAAGTGAGTGCAGTAACTGCAGACACAGACAGGAGGCGCTCTGAGTTAAACTGTTTAAAGTGAGTGCAGTAACTGCAGACACAGACAGGGGGCGCTCTGAGTTAAACTGTTTAAAGTGAGTGCAGTAACTGCAGACACAGACAGGGGGCGCTCTGGGTTAAACTGTTTAAAGTGAGTGCAGTAACTGTAGACACAGACAGGAGGCGCTCTGAGTTAAACTGTTTAAAGTGAGTGCAGTAACTGCAGACACAGACAGGGGGCGCTCTGAGTTAAACTGTTTAAAGTGAGTGCAGTAACTGCAGACACAGACAGGGGGCGCTCTGAGTTAAACTGTTTAAAGTGAGCGCAGTAACTGCAGACACAGACAGGGGGCGCTCTGAGTTAAACTGTTTAAAGTGAGCGCAGTAACTGCAGACACAGACAGGAGGCGCTCTGAGTTAAACTGTTTAAAGTGAGCGCAGTAACTGCAGACACAGACAGGAGGCGCTCTGAGTTAAACTGTTTAAAGTGAGCGCAGTAACTGCAGACACAGACAGGGGGCGCTCTGAGTTAAACTGTTTAAAGTGAGCGCAGTAACTGCAGACACAGACAGGGGGCGCTCTGAGTTAAACTGTTTAAAGTGAGTGCAGTAACTGCAGACACAGACAGGGGGCGCTCTGAGTTAAACTGTTTAAAGTGAGTGCAGTAACTGCAGACACAGACAGGGGGCGCTCTGAGTTAAACTGTTTAAAGTGAGCGCAGTAACTGTAGACACAGACAGGAGGCGCTCTGAGTTAAACTGTTTAAAGTGAGTGCAGTAACTGTAGACACAGACAGGGGGCGCTCTGAGTTAAACTGTTTAAAGTGAGTGCAGTAACTGCAGACACAGACAGGGGGCGCTCTGAGTTAAACTGTTTAAAGTGAGCGCAGTAACTGTAGACACAGACAGGAGGCGCTCTGAGTTAAACTCTTCCCTCTTTAGGAAAGTGAGCGCTGTAAACTCCAGAGTCTCCGAGTCCAACTCAACTCTCAGATCAACAAAGAACTGAGGCTTCGGAGCGGAGCCGAGAACCTGCTCAGGTAAAGATACTGTAATAATACTGCAATACTACTACAATAGTACTACTACTACTACTACAGTAATACTACTACAGTTCTACTACAATACTACTACTACTACTACAGTACTACTACTACAGTTCTACTACAATACTACTACAATACTACTACAGTACTACTACCACTACACCACCACAATACTGCAGAACTACAGTACAGCAGGTCAACAGAGAACCTGCTCAGGTAAAGATACACCACTCACAATGCTACAATACCAGTACACTCATACTACTTCTACTACAGTACTACTACAGTTCGGCTATTGTACTACTACAGTACTACAGTCGTCACTACAGCATCACTGCAGCTCCTCCTTTACTCGTTTCAGGGCGACGTCGAACCCGAAAGTGAAGGAAACTGTGGCTCTGGAGCTGAGCTTCGTCAACTCCAACCTTCAGCTGCTCAAAGAGGAGCTGGAGGAGCTGAACAGCTGCATGGACCCGTACCAGGACCAGGGGTAACTACACTATAATAATAATAATAATAATAATAATAATAATAATAATAATAATAATAATAATAATAATAATAATAATAATAATAATAATGATGGTGAAAGGTTAAACCAGAAACTTGATAACATTAATTTGACCCTGCAGCTGTTCGTCTCTGACCTTTGACCCTGCAGCTGTTCGTCTCTGACCTTTGACCCTGCAGCTGTTCGTGTTTGATCTTTGACCCTGCAGCTGATCGTCTCTGACCTTTGACCCTGCAGCTCTTCGTCTCTGACCTTTGACCCTGCAGCTGATCGTCTCTGACCTTTGACCCTGCAGCTGTTCGTCTCTGACCTTTGACCCTGCAGCTGTTCGTGTTTGATCTTTGACCCTGCAGCTGATCGTCTCTGACCTTTGACCCTGCAGCTGTTCGTCTCTGACCTTTGACCCTGCAGCTGTTCGTCTCTGACCTTTGACCCTGCAGCTGTTCGTCTCTGACCTTTGACCCTGCAGCTGTTCGTCTCTGACCTTTGACCCTGCAGCTGTTCGTGTTTGATCTTTGACCCTGCAGCTGTTCGTGTTTGATCTTTGACCCTGCAGCTGTTCGTGTTTGACCTTTGACCCTGCAGCTGTTCGTGCCTGACCTTTGACCCTGCAACTGTTCGTGTTTGATCTTTGACCCTGCAGCTGTTCGTGTCTGACCTTTGACCCTGCAGCTGATCGTCTCTGACCTTTGACCCTGCAGCTGTTCGTCTCTGACCTTTGACCCTGCAGCTGTTCGTGTTTGATCTTTGACCCTGCAGCTGATCGTCTCTGACCTTTGACCCTGCAGCTGTTCGTCTCTGACCTTTGACCCTGCAGCTGTTCGTGTTTGAACTTTGACCCTGCAGCTGATCGTCTCTGACCTTTGACCCTGCAGCTGATCGTGTTTGATCTTTGACCCTGCAGCTGATCGTCTCTGACCTTTGACCCTGCAGCTGTTCGTCTCTGACCTTTGACCCTGCAGCTGTTCGTGTTTGATCTTTGACCCTGCAGCTGTTCGTGTTTGATCTTTGACCCTGCAGCTGTTCGTGTTTGATCTTTGACCCTGCAGCTGATCGTCTCTGACCTTTGACCCTGCAGCTGTTCGTGTCTGACCTTTGACCCTGCAGCTGTTCGTGTTTGAACTTTGACCCTGCAGCTGATCGTCTCTGACCTTTGACCCTGCAGCTGATCGTCTCTGACCTTTGACCCTGCAGCTGTTCGTCTCTGACCTTTGACCCTGCAGCTGTTCGTGTTTGATCTTTGACCCTGCAGCTGATCGTCTCTGACCTTTGACCCTGCAGCTGTTCGTCTCTGACCTTTGACCCTGCAGCTGTTCGTGTTTGATCTTTGACCCTGCAGCTGTTCGTGTTTGATCTTTGACCCTGCAGCTGTTCGTGTTTGACCTTTGACCCTGCAGCTGTTCGTGCCTGACCTTTGACCCTGCAACTGTTCGTGTTTGATCTTTGACCCTGCAGCTGTTCGTGTCTGACCTTTGACCCTGCAGCTGATCGTCTCTGACCTTTGACCCTGCAGCTGTTCGTGTTTGATCTTTGACCCTGCAGCTGTTCGTGTTTGACCTTTGACCCTGCAGCTGTTCGTGTTTGATCTTTGACCCTGCAGCTGATCGTCTCTGACCTTTGACCCTGCAGCTGTTCGTCTCTGACCTTTGACCCTGCAGCTGTTCGTGTTTGATCTTTGACCCTGCAGCTGATCGTCTCTGACCTTTGACCCTGCAGCTGATCGTGTTTGATCTTTGACCCTGCAGCTGATCGTCTCTGACCTTTGACCCTGCAGCTGTTCGTCTCTGACCTTTGACCCTGCAGCTGTTCGTGTTTGATCTTTGACCCTGCAGCTGTTCGTGTTTGATCTTTGACCCTGCAGCTGTTCGTGTTTGATCTTTGACCCTGCAGCTGATCGTCTCTGACCTTTGACCCTGCAGCTGTTCGTGTCTGACCTTTGACCCTGCAGCTGTTCGTGTTTGATCTTTGACCCTGCAGCTGATCGTCTCTGACCTTTGACCCTGCAGCTGATCGTGTTTGATCTTTGACCCTGCAGCTGATCGTCTCTGACCTTTGACCCTGCAGCAGTTCGTGTCTGACCTTTGACCCTGCAGCTGTTCGTGTTTGATCTTTGACCCTGCAGCTGTTCGTGTTTGATCTTTGACCCTGCAGCTGTTCGTGTTTGATCTTTGACCCTGCAGTTGTTCGTGTTTGACCTTTGACCCTGCAGCTGTTCGTGTTTGACCTTTGACCCTGCAACTGTTCGTGTTTGATCTTTGACCCTGCAGCTGTTCGTGTCTGACCTTTGACCCTGCAGCTGATCGTCTCTGACCTTTGACCCTGCAGCTGTTCGTGTCTGACCTTTGACCCTGCAGCTGTTCGTGTTTGATCTTTGACCCTGCAGCTGTTCGTGTTTGATCTTTGACCCTGCAGTTGTTCGTGTTTGACCTTTGACCCTGCAGCTGTTCGTCTCTGACCTTTGACCCTGCAGCTGTTCGTGCCTGACCTTTGACCCTGCAGCTGTTCGTGTTTGACCTTTGACCCTGCAGCGTGTCTGACCTTACAGCTGTTCTCGTTGCAGTGAGGCGGTGAACGTTCCCATGATTCCTCTGGGTTTGAAGGAAACTAAAGAAGTCGACTTCAGTCTCTGCATCAAGGTCAGACCCGTAACGACACTGACAGAGCTTCATTTCAGTCGGAGCAGACTCCGATACAGCAAATGTCCAAATGTTTCCCTGATCATTATTTGATCAAATCAAAACTCTATTTATCTCAAAGGGCGATTCTGTTCTCTGGTCATAAAAACAATAAATAGGAGAAACATACATTCAATACATATGTCATGAACTTTAACTGCATCAGGACACAAATAATAAACACTGGCTTCCTCGGAATGAAAGACTTTGAATCGCGGTTTCTGTTCTGACTGACCAACATCACGCTCATGTTTCTGAATGTTGTCTCCACTTTCAGACGCCTTTATGAGGAAATAATGAGACCGTCGTTCATATGAGCTGAAAGAGACGACTTTGAACTTTGGGACAGTTTTTGTTTCATGTGAATCAGCCTCAGGAATTACAGAGAAATGAGCGACAAACCAAGTCATTTTGTTTTTATAATGAGGGTTAGTTCTCTGGGCCCCCAAAGATTTGAGCGGGTGCTCCAGCCCTGCAGAACACTACGAGGAACACACAGAGAGACAGGAAACAGCCAATCTGAACTTCCTGTCATTGTACAGTTAAAAAAACTGAATTTGGATCCAAAAACGTTCACATTAAAGCGTTTTTCTGGGGAGAGGGGTAGTGTATATGTACGAGACAGTGGCTTTTGTGAATAAAGCGGGAAAGTAGGAAAATAATTTCAGGAGAAACTCTGACAGAGGCAAACATGCTGCCAGAATAAGAACTCTGACTATTTTCACAAAGGATGGGTGGGCCACTTAACAAGCCACTTAAAAAGCCAATTGAAAGTCAATATGGCCGACTTCCTGTGCGTCTGGGCGTGGTGCTCCATTTGAGTTTTTAGTTTGTCCTGATGTCCCCTTTCACTGTACCGAGGGGTACCTCGTTTTCATTTGAATAGGGGTCAACTTTGAGCGGGCGCTGTGGAGCCATTTTGTTTTGGGCGTGGCCAATTCGTTCATTTCCATAAATGTTTATCCCCGAATGACTCTGGCAAATTTGGTGAGTTTTCAGCGACGTTTAGCAGGTCAAAAAAGCGGTCGTTTACGAAACAACAGTCCCTTGACCGGGGTCCGCGTCCGGCTCGGGCCTAATACCTGTAAATAACGATGCCTCACTGCAGTCGACTCAGAGCCTCCTGTCGTTGCAGGACGTCATCAGTGAACATTACGGCGAAGACGGAGACGAGTTCGAGGCCGAGATCCGAGCCCTGAACCAGCTGCGTCAGGTGTGACCCGGTCCAGTCGACGCACTGCGGATAAACTTCATGTCTTTATAAACACTTTGTCTCTGCAGGCGACTCGAACGCCGAGCCGTGATCAGCCCGGCCTCGATTTACTGCTGCAGTATTACAACCAGCTCTACTACGTGGACCAGCGCTTCTGCAGCAGCCACGGCCACCTGGGGGCGCTGTTCCACTGGTAAACACACACTACAGCCTCCTGGAGGCGCTGTTCCACTAAATAAACACACTACGGCCTCCTGGGGGCGCTGTTCCACTGGTAAACACACACTACAGCCTCCTGAGGGCGCTGTTCCACTGGTAAACACACACTACAGCCTCCTGGGGGCGCTGTTCCACTAAATAAACACACTACGGCCTCCTGGGGGCGCTGTTCCACTGGTAAACACACACTACAGCCTCCTGGAGGCGCTGTTCCACTAAATAAACACACTACGGCCTCCTGGGGGCGCTGTTCCACTAAATAAACACACTACGGCCTCCTGGGGGCGCTGTTCCACTAAATAAACACACTACGGCCTCCTGGAGGCGCTGTTCCACTAAATAAACACACTACGGCCTCCTGGAGGCGCTGTTCCACTAAATAAACACACTACAGCCTCCTGGGGGCGCTGTTCCACTGGTAAACACACACTACTGCCTCCTGTGGGCGCTGTTCCACTGGTAAACACACACTACGGCCTCCTGGGGGCGCTGTTCCACTGGTTTAAATGTGTGGGTTTATGTTAGTTCCAATGATCTGCTCAGAGAGATTCTGAATAACCTCGTGTGTTGCAGGTTCGACTCCCTGACCGGCGTGCCCTCGTGTCAGAAGGCGCTGGCGTTTGAAAAGGGCAGCGTCCTGTTCAACGTCGGCGCTTTGTTCACTCAGATCGGAGCCAGACAAGATCGATCCGACCCCGAGGGAATCGAGCTCGCCATCGCCGCCTTCAGGAGAGCGGCGGGTACGACGCGGAGACAAGGGTTCTTAGGAGACCCTGCAGCTGCTCTGTCTGTTTTACAGCAGACCCTGCAGCTGCTCTGTCTGTTTTATAGCAGACCCTGCAGCTGCTCTGTCTGTTTTATAGCAGACCCTGCAGGTGCTCAGTACAGTCTGTTTTATAGCAGACCCTGCAGGTGATCAGTACAGTCTGTTTTACAGCAGACCCTGCAGCTGCTCTGTCTGTTTTATAGCAGACCCTGCAGCTGATCAGTACAGTCTGTTTTATAGCAGACCCTGCAGCTGCTCAGTACAGTCTGTTTTGCCTGTGCCTCATTTGAAAGCTAAGACCTGCACCTGTCTCTCACCTGGTGACAGGAGCGTTCCTGTACCTGAGGCAGCACTTCTGTAACGCTCCGAGCCTGGACATGTCGGAGCCGTCGCTGTGGACGCTGCAGCTGCTGATGACGGCGCAGGCCCAGGAGTGTGTTCTCGAACGCACCACGAAACAGGACCATGAACGCACCACAGAGACCCTGCAGCTGCTCCGGCTGGCTCAGGAAACCACACAGGTGAGTCCAGGAGACACACAGGTGAGTCCAGGAGACGGCGATACTTACAGGTGTTCAGGTCTGTTATTTTCACAGGTGTCAGAGCGGTACTTGCAGGTGTTCAGGTCTGTTGTTTTCACAGGTGTCAGAGCGATACTTGCAGGTGCTCAGGTCTGTTATCTTCACAGGTGTCAGAGCGGTACTTGCAGGTGTTCAGGTCTGTTGTTTTCACAGGTGTCAGAGCGATACTTGCAGGTGCTCAGGTCTGTTATCTTCACAGGTGTCAGAGCGATACTTGCAGGTGTTCAGCTCTGTTGTTTTCACAGGTGTCAGAGCGATACTTGCAGGTGTCCAGTTGTGTTGTTTTCACAGGTGTCAGAGCGGTACTTGCAGGTGTTCAGGTCTGTTATATTCACAGGTGTCAGAGCGATACTTGCAGGTGTTCAGCTCTGTTGTTTTCACAGGTGTCAGAGCGGTACTTGCAGGTGTTCAGCTCTGTTGTTTTCACAGGTGTCAGAGCGATACTTGCAGGTGTTCAGGTCTGTTGTCTTCACAGGTGTCAGAGCGATACTTGCAGGTGTCCAGTTGTGTTGTTTTCACAGGTGTCAGAGCGGTACTTGCAGGTGCTCAGGTCTGTTATCTTCACAGGTGTCAGAGCGGTACTTGCAGGTGTTCAGGTCTGTTGTTTTCACAGGTGTCAGAGCGATACTTGCAGGTGCTCAGGTCTGTTATCTTCACAGGTGTCAGAGCGATACTTGCAGGTGTTCAGCTCTGTTGTTTTCACAGGTGTCAGAGCGATACTTGCAGGTGTCCAGTTGTGTTGTTTTCACAGGTGTCAGAGCGGTACTTGCAGGTGTTCAGGTCTGTTATATTCACAGGTGTCAGAGCGATACTTGCAGGTGTTCAGCTCTGTTGTTTTCACAGGTGTCAGAGCGGTACTTGCAGGTGTTCAGCTCTGTTGTTTTCACAGGTGTCAGAGCGATACTTGCAGGTGTTCAGGTCGATGGCTCAGCCGCTGATGAAGAACTACGTCCCGTTCTCGTGGGCGTCGATGGTTCGGGTGAAGCTGCAGCACTTCACGGCGCTGTCGCACTTCTACGCCGCCCGGGCCCTCGGTCGCTACGGTAACAGCCCCGCGCTCACACGCCCGACACAGGACGGGCGTCTGACACAGGGCGACGAGGACCACGAGGACCACGAGGCGCTGCTTCAGTTCTACTGTCACTGCTCCACCATCACCGGCCTCCTGAGGGCGCCAGAGGGCCGGCGCCAGCTCCGTGAGTCAGAACCAGGACTGAACCCAGACTGAACCTTGACCTCAGACTGACCCCTGACCTCTGACCTCTGAACCCTGACCTCTGACCCATGACCCCTGACCCCTGACCTCTGACCTCTGTGTCCAGGGAAGCGCCACCTCCGCTCCGCGCTCATGCTGTGGGAGGAGTCTCTGCGTTTGCACGGTTTGTGTAAAGTCCTGAGGAAGATGGACGTCCTTCAGTCCGTCCTGTCCTCGGCCCACGGCCTCGCGTTGGACATGTACTCAGACCTGGACCAGGAGGACGACTTCGAGGAGACGCCGGACGCTCCCACGGTGCAGGGTCAGTCACCAAAACATGAATATTAAGTGTTCTACAAACATATTACATTGTTTTTATTATAAAAGAGTCAGAGGGAGCAGACCCTGCAGGTGCTCAGTCCTGTCTGTCCTTTCTCAGCTCACAGTGACCACAGTCTGGACCCGATCGTCCCGGACTTTTCCTCCATCCAGGTCCAAGACCTTTTCCAGCGGCTGGTGAGTTTGACCTCCAGTTTAACCCCCTCTATCCCGGTTTAACCCTAACCCTAACCCGCTCTAACCCGGTCTCTAACCCGGTCTCCAGGGGCCCCTGTGCCTGTTCTCGGCCCGGTCCCACTGGGGGCCTGTTCGGACGGTGGTTTTGCCCCAGACCAGAGGCTCGTCTCTGGGCCTGACGCTGCGCGGAGACGCCCCGGTGCTGGTGGTCGCGGTGGTGCCGGGAGGAGCCGCTCAGGTGAGGGCGGTCTCTGTGGTACTGAGAGGCGGGGCTTTACAAAGGGGCGGGGCTCAGACCTGTGTGTCTCGCAGGAGGCGGGGCTTTGTGAGGGCGATTACATCATCGCCGTGAACGGACGCGACACTAAATGGGCCAAACACAGAGAGGTGGTGGAGCTGCTGCAGCGGAGCCCAGAGGCCGCCACCAGCGCGCCAGCCTGCCCCGAGACCTGCCCCGAGACCTGCCCTGAGACCTGCCCCCCACACGTCCACAGCCAGGACAGAGCGGCTCAGCAAGAGGCGGTGGTCCGGGTGGTCACGCTGCACTCAGACCGCGCTCTGCAGGTAACTCACCCGTCTCACCCCGCCCCTCACCCGTCTCACCCTGTCCCTGTGTTTGTGTCAGATGCCCCGCAGCCGCTCGGCCACAGACTGTCGGAGCCAGAAGGAAAACTCCGCCCACTCGTCCAAACGCTCCGCCCTGATCCTGAACTGGAGACGACGGAAAAACGAACAGCGCTCCCGCCAGGCCCCGCCCGAGCCCCGCCCACTCACCCCCGACCCCGGGCTGCTGTACTGACCACGCCCTCACAGACCACGCCCCCTGCTCTGAGCACCCTAAGAACTGGTCTCCTCCACGCAGACCCTGCAGGTGCTCAGTCAATTATTCTTTAAATGTGTTAAACACTGAGACATTACTGTACTAAGAGCCAAAACAGCACACGCTTCAGTATCGGATATTTGGGATAAATCGGCTCCGATATCAATACCAGGATCGGATCGAAGCGTCTCCAGTTTTTAATGTGAACTTTGAACTTTAGGGAAAAACCTTTGGTTTAATTTAAAGGTTTTAATTTAAATCAATAAAAGATGGATTTGAGTCTGTTTGATTTCTTTGAGGAACACAGTGATGGACTAAACAAACTGCAGCACCGACGCATGAGCCACAGGGGGCGCCACAGGGGGAGCCGCTTCACCTTCACCCTCGTGTTCCCCAATCTCACGTTAGCGGCTTTTCATGACACTTTTTCAACTGCCGTGCGGGGGGGGGGGGGATATTCTGACCTGGGGCGGGTGTAGGTGCCGGGTCTCCCTGCACAGTCTCTCCCTTCAGAAAGCAAGAAAACACCACACACTTGTAGCTCCTGGAGGCTTTTGGAGCTTTTATGTGCCTGTTTGTGAACCCGCCGAAGCCACTGAGCTCGACATCTTCAGCCACTGTTTGGTTGAGGGAAATAAGATCGGGGTTCGGGTTCGGGGTTCGGGGTTCAGGGTTCAGGGTTCGGGTTCAGGGGTTCGGGGTTCGGGGTCCGGGTTCGGGGTCCGGGTTCGGGGTCCGGGGTCCGGGTTCGGGTTCGGGGTTCGGGTTCGGGGTTCGGGTTCCGGGTTCCGGGTTCGGGGTTCGGGGTTCGGGGTTCAGGGTTCGGGTTCAGGGTTCGGGTTCAGGGTTCGGGTTCGGGTTCGGGGTTCGGGTTCGGGTTCAGGGTTCGGGGTTCGGGGTTCGGGTTCGGGGTTCGGGTTCGGGGTTCGGGTTCAGGGTTCGGGTTCGGGGTTCGGGGTTCGGGGTTCGGGTTCAGGGTTCGGGTTCGGGTTCAGGGTTCAGGGTTCGGGTTCGGGGTTCGGGGTTCGGGGTTCGGGTTCGGGGTTCGGGGTTCGGGGTTCGGGGTTCAGGGTTCGGGTTCGGGGTTCGGGTTCAGGGTTCGGGGTTCGGGGTTCGGGTTCGGGGTTCGGGTTCGGGGTTCGGGTTCAGGGTTCGGGTTCGGGGTTCGGGGTCCGGGTTCGGGTTCGGGGTTCGGGTTCGGGGTTCGGGTTCGGGTTCGGGGTTCGGGGTTCGGGGTTCGGGGTTCGGGGTTCGGGGTTCGGGGTTCAGGGTTCGGGTTCGGGTTCGGGGTTCAGGGTTTAGGGTTTGGGGTTCGGGGTTCGGGGTTCGGGGTTCGGGGTTTGGGGTTCGGGGTTCGGGGTTCAGGGTTCGGGTTGGGGTTCGGGTTCAGGGTTCAGGGTTCGGGGTTCGGGGTTCGGGTTCGGGGTTCGGGTTCGGGTTCGGGGTTCGGGGTTCGGGGTTCGGGGTTCGGGGTTCGGGGTTCGGGGTTCGGGGTTCAGGGTTCGGGTTCGGGTTCGGGGTTCAGGGTTTAGGGTTTGGGGTTCGGGGTTCGGGGTTCGGGGTTCGGGGTTCGGGGTTCGGGGTTTGGGGTTCGGGGTTCGGGGTTCAGGGTTCGGGTTGGGGTTCGGGTTCAGGGTTCAGGGTTCGGGTTCGGGGTTCGGGTTCAGGGTTCAGGGTTTAGGGTTTAGGGTTTAGGGTTCAGGGTTCGGGGTTTAGGGTTTAGGGTTCGGGGACTGGACGTTCTAGCGACACTACTATAGTGAGTCACTGGGGCAGAAAATGTAAAAACTCAAGACTAAAAAACGACTAAATGAAAGTTAAACCTGACCTTTGACCTGAGACTGTTGTAAAAAGTAAATCTAAATGAGTGAGTTTGTTCAGGAGCATCAGTGACGAATGTAACATTTTACATTATATTTTCATAATGTTTTTGAGTCAAATCTAAAATGTGGAAACAGTTTTGGACAAATGAAAGAGACGTAGATGTTTTAGTTAATGTGAGGCACGAGCTCTAACCACTGAACCTGTGACGCCTGTTCTCACCACCAGAGGGCGCCGGTGAAGAGCAACACACCACACTGAAGAGTTCACTTATTCATTTGTTTATTGAGCAGCAGGAGTTTAAACATATTTTACAGATGAAGAAACGGGACGAGAGTGAAACACAGAGGCTTCAGCTCAGATGAACTCGGACCTCTCGATATCCTCGTCTGAAGGTCCAAGAAGAAGAAGAAGAATCAGATCAGGGAAACGTTTGCTTTTTCCTCACCTGTTTCAACATCAGTCTTCTGTTTTTCTGTTTTTCTTCTGTTTCTCTTTCCGTCGCTTTTTTGTCATGTTTTCTTTGCCGTTTTGACCCTTTTGTGAGAAGATTTTAGATTTGGGTAAAGCTACACTGGAGAAATGCAGAATAATCTGGCCCTGACTAACTTTCTAACCCAGAACAGTGCGGTGATAAGAACAGCACCAGCAGAGGGCGCCGGTGCAACGCTGTAGCTGCTGGACAAGTTACTATAAACACACGGAGGAGAAGTAATAAGGAACATCTCCACACTATTGTTCAATAAATACAGATAAATGCAGATAAATGCAGATAAACACAGAAAGCTCAGGCATGGAGGAGCTGCTCTGTCTGTGATGGACGGAGACACAAACATAAAATGGCATCTGTTCAAGTCTGATGTAACTTCTGTTAAAAGTGTGTCAGACGTTACTGAAGGAAATGAGTAAATTAACTCATTACTAACCAATCATTGAGCTCCAGGAGAAACCCCTGAACCACAAACATCTGGCCTGGGATAAACATGTGGCAGAGGTGTTTCCTCAGCGTCAGATCTGAAACACACGTGTTTATCGTGTTAATGCCATTGGCGGCTGCTAACCGGTAGCATGCTAACGTCTGCTAACCGGTAGCATGCTAACGTCTGCTAACGGGTAGCATGCTAGCGTCTGCTAAACGGCAGCATGCTAACGTCTGCTAACCGGCAGCATGCTAACGTCTGCTAACCGGCAGCATGCTAACGTCTGCTAACCGGTAGCATGCTAGCGTCTGCTAAACGGCAGCATGCTAACGTCTGCTAACCGGCAGCATGCTAACGTCTGCTAACCGGCAGCATGCTAACGTCTGCTAACCGGCAGCATGCTAACGTCTGCTAACCGGCAGCATGCTAACATCTGCTAACCGGCAGCATGCTAACGTCTGCTAACCGGCAGCATGCTAACGTCTGCTAACCGGCAGCATGCTAACGTCTGCTAACCGGCAGCATGCTAACGTCTGCTAACCGGTAGCATGCTAGCGTCTGCTAAACGGCAGCATGCTAACGTCTGCTAACCGGCAGCATGCTAACGTCTGCTAACCGGCAGCATGCTAACGTCTGCTAACCGGCAGCATGCTAACGTCTGCTAACCGGCAGCATGCTAACGTCTGCTAAACGTCTGCTAACCGGCAGCATGCTAACGTCTGCTAAACGTCTGCTAAACGGCAGCATGCTAACGTCTGCTAACCGGCAGCATGCTAACGTCTGCTAACCGGCAGCATGCTAACGTCTGCTAACCGGCAGCATGCTAACGTCTTGAGCTGCTTAAACACTGACTCACTGAGACTGTTGACAAGACAAACTCTACAAATCAAAGCTTAAGTTTTCCTCTTTGATGTGTTCATTTAGTCTTCAGAGTGAAGCAGATCTTTAGCAGCTCCACATCTGTGCCACATCTGTGCCACATCTGCTGCTTTCATCACATTTTACTGTTTTCTTCTTGAGCAATGATTACGAGTCCATTAAAACGTCAGTCTCTCGTTTTCATCCTGAGGACAGATGTTGGTACATGTTGTTGTAGTATTACTGTAGTATTACTGTAGTATTACTGCAGTATTACTGCATGATGCTACTTCAGTATTCAAGATGGCCGCCGGAGCTTTGTGTGATGTCACTGGCAAAGGCCTGTATAAACCATGTACTCACTTCAGAAAGTCTGTTGAAGAAAATGACTCATACTTGTATCGGTATTCGGTATCGGCAAGTACTTTAATAAAGTACTTGTATCAGTATCGGCAAGTACTTTAATCAAAGTACTTGTATCATGCGTTATTATTCTTGCAGTCCTACATAGAACCTTAAATGTCTGTATTGACACTGGGGGCTCCTCTTGTACATGTTTTACACGCCGGTCTCCATGACGACGCCGCTCTGCTCCAGCTCCGCGATCACGTCCATGTGTTTAAACTCTGCCGGGCGATGGTTAAAGGCTTCGACCAATCGGAACGCTGCGTCTCGGCCGCCGTAGAACAGCTGCGCCTGATTGGCCAAACACTGAGCCTCGGCCACGCCCTGAAGAACACACACGACCAATGAGAGTCAAGAGCAGATCAGGGTTTATCCAGCAGAGGGCGCTCACTGCCCACTGACCACCTGAAGCTCAGGCTGAAGCTCAGGCTGAAGCTCAGGCTGAAGCTCAGGCTGAAGCTCAGGCTGAAGCTCAGGCTGAAGCTCAGGCTGAAGCTCAGACTGAAGCTCAGACTGAAGCTCAGACTGAAGCTCAGGCTGAAGCTCAGACTGAAG
Source organism: Gobius niger (assembly GCF_951799975.1). Lineage (NCBI taxonomy): Eukaryota > Metazoa > Chordata > Actinopteri > Gobiiformes > Gobiidae > Gobius > Gobius niger. The sequence continues at coordinate 40,632,332 of NC_136857.1, forward strand.
CTGAAGCTCAGGCTGAAGCTCAGACTGAAGCTCAGACTGAAGCTCAGACTGAAGCTCAGGCTGAAGCTCAGACTGAAGCTGAAGCTCAGGCTGAAGCTCAGACTGAAGCTCAGACTGAAGCTCAGGCTGAAGCTCAGGCTGAAGCTCAGGCTGAAGCTCAGACTGAAGCTCAGGCTGAAGCTGAAGCTCAGACTGAAGCTCAGCCTGAAGCTGAAGCTCAGACTGAAGCTCAGGCTGAAGCTGAAGCTCAGACTGAAGCTGAAGCTCAGACTGAAGCTGAAGCTCAGGCTGAAGCTCAGGCTGAAGCTCAGGCTGAAGCTCAGACTGAAGCTCAGACTGAAGCTCAGACTGAAGCTCAGACTGAAGCTCAGGCTGAAGCTCAGACTGAAGCTGAAGCTCAGGCTGAAGCTCAGACTGAAGCTCAGACTGAAGCTCAGGCTGAAGCTCAGGCTGAAGCTCAGACTGAAGCTCAGACTGAAGCTCAGGCTGAAGCTCAGACTGAAGCTCAGGCTGAAGCTGAAGCTCAGACTGAAGCTGAAGCTCAGACTGAAGCTGAAGCTCAGGCTGAAGCTCAGGCTGAAGCTCAGGCTGAAGCTGAAGCTCAGACTGAAGCTGAAGCTCAGACTGAAGCTCAGACTGAAGCTGAAGCTCAGACTGAAGCTGAAGCTCAGGCTGAAGCTCAGACTGAAGCTCAGACTGAAGCTCAGGCTGAAGCTCAGGCTGAAGCTCAGACTGAAGCTCAGACTGAAGCTCAGACTGAAGCTCAGGCTGAAGCTCAGGCTGAAGCTCAGGCTGAAGCTCAGGCTGAAGCTGAAGCTCAGACTGAAGCTGAAGCTCAGGCTGAAGCTCAGGCTGAAGCTCAGACTGAAGCTCAGGCTGAAGCTGAAGCTCAGACTGAAGCTGAAGCTCAGGCTGAAGCTCAGGCTGAAGCTCAGACTGAAGCTCAGGCTGAAGCTCAGGCTGAAGCTCAGGCTGAAGCTGAAGCTCAGACTGAAGCTCAGGCTGAAGCTGAAGCTCAGACTGAAGCTGAAGCTCAGACTGAAGCTGAAGCTCAGGCTGAAGCTCAGGCTGAAGCTCAGGCTGAAGCTGAAGCTCAGACTGAAGCTGAAGCTCAGGCTGAAGCTCAGACTGAAGCTCAGACTGAAGCTCAGGCTGAAGCTCAGGCTGAAGCTCAGGCTGAAGCTCAGACTGAAGCTCAGACTGAAGCTCAGACTGAAGCTCAGGCTGAAGCTCAGGCTGAAGCTCAGGCTGAAGCTCAGACTGAAGCTCAGACTGAAGCTCAGGCTGAAGCTCAGACTGAAGCTGAAGCTGAAGCTCAGACTGAAGCTCAGACTGAAGCTCAGACTGAAGCTCAGACTGAAGCTGAAGCTCAGACTGAAGCTCAGACTGAAGCTCAGGCTGAAGCTCAGGCTGAAGCTCAGACTGAAGCTGAAGCTCAGACTGAAGCTGAAGCTCAGGCTGAAGCTCAGGCTGAAGCTGAAGCTCAGACTGAAGCTCAGGCTGAAGCTCAGGCTGAAGCTCAGGCTGAAGCTGAAGCTCAGACTGAAGCTCAGACTGAAGCTCAGACTGAAGCTCAGACTGAAGCTGAAGCTGAAGCTCAGGCTGAAGCTGAAGCTCAGGCTGAAGCTCAGGCTGAAGCTCAGACTGAAGCTCAGACTGAAGCTCAGACTGAAGCTCAGACTGAAGCTGAAGCTCAGACTGAAGCTGAAGCTCAGGCTGAAGCTCAGGCTGAAGCTCAGACTGAAGCTCAGGCTGAAGCTCAGGCTGAAGCTCAGGCTGAAGCTCAGGCTGAAGCTCAGGCTGAAGCTGAAGCTCAGACTGAAGCTCAGGCTGAAGCTCAGGCTGAAGCTGAAGCTCAGACTGAAGCTGAAGCTCAGACTGAAGCTCAGACTGAAGCTGAAGCTCAGACTGAAGCTGAAGCTCAGGCTGAAGCTCAGGCTGAAGCTCAGACTGAAGCTCAGGCTGAAGCTGAAGCTCAGACTGAAGCTGAAGCTCAGGCTGAAGCTCAGACTGAAGCTCAGGCTGAAGCTCAGACTGAAGCTCAGACTGAAGCTGAAGCTCAGACTGAAGCTGAAGCTCAGGCTGAAGCTCAGACTGAAGCTCAGGCTGAAGCTCAGACTGAAGCTCAGGCTGAAGCTCAGGCTGAAGCTCAGGCTGAAGCTCAGGCTGAAGCTCAGGCTGAAGCTGAAGCTCAGACTGAAGCTCAGGCTGAAGCTGAAGCTCAGGCTGAAGCTCAGACTGAAGCTCAGGCTGAAGCTCAGACTGAAGCTCAGGCTGAAGCTCAGGCTGAAGCTCAGGCTGAAGCTCAGGCTGAAGCTGAAGCTCAGACTGAAGCTCAGGCTGAAGCTCAGACTGAAGCTCAGGCTGAAGCTGAAGCTCAGACTGAAGCTGAAGCTCAGACTGAAGCTGAAGCTCAGACTGAAGCTGAAGCTCAGGCTGAAGCTCAGGCTGAAGCTCAGGCTGAAGCTCAGACTGAAGCTCAGACTGAAGCTCAGACTGAAGCTGAAGCTCAGACTGAAGCTCAGACTGAAGCTGAAGCTCAGACTGAAGCTCAGGCTGAAGCTGAAGCTGAAGCTCAGGCTGAAGCTCAGGCTGAAGCCGAAGCTCAGACTGAAGCTGAAGCTCAGACTGAAGCTGAAGCTCAGACTGAAGCTGAAGCTCAGACTGAAGCTGAAGCTCAGGCTGAAGCTGAAGCTCAGACTGAAGCTCAGGCTGAAGCTGAAGCTGAAGCTCAGACTGAAGCTCAGACTGAAGCTCAGACTGAAGCTGAAGCTCAGACTGAAGCTCAGGCTGAAGCTGAAGCTGAAGCTCAGACTGAAGCTCAGACTGAAGCTCAGACTGAAGCTCAGGCTGAAGCTGAAGCTGAAGCTCAGACTGAAGCTCAGACTGAAGCTCAGGCTGAAGCTCAGGCTGAAGCTCAGGCTGAAGCTCAGGCTGAAGCTGAAGCTCAGGCTGAAGCTCAGACTGAAGCTCAGGCTGAAGCTCAGGCTGAAGCTCAGACTGAAGCTCAGGCTGAAGCTCAGACTGAAGCTCAGACTGAAGCTCAGGCTGAAGCTCAGACTGAAGCTCAGGCTGAAGCTGAAGCTCAGACTGAAGCTCAGGCTGAAGCTGAAGCTGAAGCTCAGACTGAAGCTCAGACTGAAGCTCAGACTGAAGCTGAAGCTCAGACTGAAGCTCAGGCTGAAGCTGAAGCTGAAGCTCAGACTGAAGCTCAGACTGAAGCTCAGACTGAAGCTCAGACTGAAGCTCAGGCTGAAGCTGAAGCTGAAGCTCAGACTGAAGCTCAGACTGAAGCTCAGGCTGAAGCTCAGGCTGAAGCTCAGGCTGAAGCTCAGGCTGAAGCTGAAGCTCAGGCTGAAGCTCAGACTGAAGCTCAGGCTGAAGCTCAGACTGAAGCTCAGGCTGAAGCTGAAGCTGAAGCTCAGACTGAAGCTCAGGCTGAAGCTCAGGCTGAAGCTCAGACTGAAGCTCAGACTGAAGCTCAGACTGAAGCTCAGGCTGAAGCTCAGGCTGAAGCTCAGGCTGAAGCTCAGGCTGAAGCTCAGGCTGAAGCTCAGACTGAAGCTCAGACTGAAGCTCAGGCTGAAGCTCAGGCTGAAGCTCAGACTGAAGCTCAGACTGAAGCTCAGGCTGAAGCTCAGGCTGAAGCTCAGACTGAAGCTGAAGCTCAGGCTGAAGCTCAGACTGAAGCTGAAGCTGAAGCTCTGACTGATCTATGACACAAACAGAGGAGGCTCACACTGACCATGGCGTTGCCGTCTCTCTCCGCCGTCATCAGGACGATGCCTTTGTGCTTCAGCTCCGGGTAATGAACCAGCACCAGCTGAGAGGGGGCGCTCTCCCCCACCGTCTGAAACATGTCATATGAATGTTAGACCAGAGCCCTCTAACCCCTGTGCCACCCTCCTGCAGGTCGCTGAGGGAAGTGCGGTGTGGTGCACCAATCAGAACCTGCCAAAATACAGTGTGCGAGAAGCAGCATGCTAATGCTAACTGCAGCATGCTAATGCTAACTGCGGCATGCTAATGGAAACATGCTAATGCTAAATGCAGCATGCTAATGGAAACATGCTAATGCTAACTGCAGCATGCTAATGGAAACATGCTAATGCTAACTGCAGCATGCTAATGGAAACATGCTAATACTAACTGCAGCATGCTAATGGAAACATGCTAATGCTAACAGCAGCATGCTAATGCTAACTGCAGCATGCTAATGGAAACATGCTAATGTTAACAGCAGCATGCTAATGGAAACATGCTAATGCTAACTGCAGCATGCTAATGGAAACATGCTAATGCTAACAGCAGCATGCTAATGGAAACATGCTAATGCTAACTGCAGCATGCTAATGGAAACATGCTAATGCTAACAGCAGCATGCTAATGGAAACATGCTAATGCTAACTGCAGCATGCTAATGGAAACATGCTAATGCTAACAGCAGCATGCTAATGGAAACATGCTAATGCTAAGGAGATTTAGTGAGAAAAGTCCTGAATTAAAGTTTATACATTACTTCACTAACATATAATTGATCTGTAACGTCTTTTTTAATCTCACACTGAAGGAACTATTCTTAAGCAGGAAAGTCACGTTGAAGGAACTCAAACCCCAGGATCGGGATCAGAAGGAAAAGCTGGATCGGTGAAAATAATATTCAAATGAAACCAAACCTTTAGGTTGATGAGGGACGTGAAGTGCAGCTCGAATCCAGACCATTGTCCCACAACAAACTCGTATCCATCAGAGCGCGGCAACGCGAACAGGAACTGAGGAAACAGGAAGAGGAACTGAGGAACAGGAACTGAGGAAACAGGAAGAGGAACTGAGGAACAGGAACTGAGGAAACAGGAAGAGGAACTGAGGAAACAGGAAGAGGAACTGAGGAAACAGGAACTGAGGAACATGAAGAGGAACTGAGGAAACAGGAACTGAGGAAACAGGAAGAGGAACTGAGGAACAGGAAGAGGAACTGAGGAAACAGGAAGAGGAACTGAGGAACAGGAAGAGGAACTGAGGAAACAGGAAGAGGAACTGAGGAAACAGGAAGAGGAACTGAGGAAACATGAAGAGGAACTGAGGAACAGGAAGAGGAACTGAGGAAACAGGAAGAGGAACTGAGGAACAGGAACTGAGGAAACAGGAAGAAGAACTGAGGAACAGGAAGAGGAACTGAGGAACAGGAACTGAGGAAACAGGAAGAGGAACTGAGGAAACAGGAAGAGGAACTGAGGAAACAGGAAGAGGAACTGAGGAAACAGGAAGAGGAACTGAGGAACAGGAACTGAGGAAACAGGAAGAGGAACTGAGGAAACAGGAAGAGGAACTGAGGAAACAGGAAGAGGAACTGAGGAAACAGGAAGAGGAACTGAGGAACAGGAACTGAGGAAACAGGAAGAGGAACTGAGGAACAGGAACTGAGGAAACAGGAAGAGGAACTGAGGAAACAGGAAGAGGAACTGAGGAAACAGGAAGAAGAACTGAGGAACAGGAAGAGGAACTGAGGAAACAGGAAGAGGAACTGAAGAAACAGGAAGAGGAACTGAGGAACAGGAACTGAGGAAACAGGAAGAGGAACAGAGGAAACAGGAAGAGGAACTGAGGAAACAGGAAGAGGAACTGAGGAAACAGGAAGAGGAACTGAGGAACAGGAACTGAGGAAACAGGAAGAGGAACTGAGGAAACAGGAAGAGGAACTGAGGAAACAGGAAGAAGAACTGAGGAACAGGAAGAGGAACTGAGGAAACAGGAAGAAGAACTGAGGAACAGGAACTGAGGAAACAGGAAGAAGAACTGAGGAACAGGAAGAGGAACTGAGGAAACAGGAAGAGGAACTGAGGAAACAGGAAGAGGAACTGAGGAACAGGAACTGAGGAAACAGGAAGAAGAACTGAGGAACAGGAAGAGGAACTGAGGAAACAGGAAGAGGAACTGAGGAAACAGGAAGAAGAACTGAGGAACAGGAAGAGGAACTGAGGAACAGGAAGAGGAACTGAGGAAACAGGAAGAGGAACTGAGGAAACAGGAAGAGGAACTGAGGAAACAGGAAGAGGAACTGAGGAAACAGGAAGAAGAACTGAGGAACAGGAAGAGGAACTGAGGAACAGGAAGAGGAACTGAGGAAACAGGAAGAGGAACGGAGGAAACAGGAAGAGGAACTGAGGAAACAGGAAGAAGAACTGAGGAACAGGAAGAAGAACTGAGGAACAGGAAGAGGAACTGAGGAAACAGGAAGAGGAACTGAGGAAACAGGAAGAGGAACTGAGGAAACAGGAAGAAGAACTGAGGAACAGGAAGAGGAACTGAGGAACAGGAACTGAGGAAACAGGAAGAGGAACTGAGGAAACAGGAAGAGGAACTGAGAAAACAGGAAGAGGAACTGAGGAACAGGAAGAAGAACTGAGGAACAGGAAGAGGAACTGAGGAACAGGAACTGAGGAAACAGGAAGAGGAACTGAGGAAACAGGAAGAGGAACTGAGGAAACAGAAACAGGAAACAGGAACAGGAACTGAGGAAACAGGAACTGAGGAAACAGGAAGAGGAACTGAGGAAACAGGAAGAGGAACTGAGAAAACAGGAAGAGGAACTGAGGAACAGGAAGAAGAACTGAGGAACAGGAAGAGGAACTGAGGAACAGGAACTGAGGAAACAGGAAGAGGAACTGAGGAAACAGGAAGAGGAACTGAGGAAACAGGAAGAGGAACTGAGGAAACAGGAACAGGAACTGAGGAAACAGGAAGAAGAACTGAGGAAACAGGAAGAGGAACTGAGGAAACAGGAAGAAGAACTGAGGAACAGGAAGAGGAACTGAGGGAACAGGAAGAGGAACTGAGGAAACAGGAACAGGAACTGAGGAAACAGGAAGAGGAACTGAGGAAACAGGAAGAGGAACTGAGGAAACAGGAAGAAGAACTGAGGAACAGGAAGAGGAACTGAGGAACAGGAAGAAGAACTGAGGAAACAGGAAGAGGAACTGAGGAAACAGGAAGAGGAACTGAGGAAACAGGAAGAGGAACTGAGGAAACAGGAAGAGGAACTGAGGAAACAGGAAGAGGAACTGAGGAAACAGGAACAGGAACTGAGGAAACAGGAAGAGGAACTGAGGAACAGGAAGAAGAACTGAGGAACAGGAAGAGGAACTGAGGAACAGGAACTGAGGAAACAGGAAGAGGAACTGAGGAAACAGGAAGAGGAACTGAGGAAACAGGAAGAGGAACTGAGGAAACAGGAAGAGGAACTGAGGAAACAGGAAGAAGAACTGAGGAACAGGAAGAGGAACTGAGGAAACAGGAAGAGGAACTGAGGAAACAGGAACAGGAACTGAGGGAACAGGAAGAGGAACTGAGGGAACAGGAAGAGGAACTGAGAAACAGGAAGAGGAACTGAGGAAACAGGAAGAAGAACTGAGGAACAGGAACTGAGGAAACAGGAAGAGGAACTGAGGAACAGGAACTGAGGAAACAGGAAGAGGAACTGAGGGAACATGAAGAGGAACTGAGGAAACATGAAGAGGAACTGAGGGAACAGGAAGAGGAACTGAGGAAACATGAAGAGGAACTGAGGAAACAGGAACTGAGGAACTGAGAAACAGGAAGAGGAACTGAGGAAACAGGAAGAGGAACTGAGGAACAGGAACTGAGGAACTGAGGAAACAGGAAGAGGAACTGAGGAACAGGAAGAGGAACTGAGAAACAGGAAGAGGAACTGAGGAACAGGAAGAGGAACTGAGGAACAGGAAGAGGAACTGAGGAAACAGGAAGAGGAACTGAGGAACAGGAACTGAGGAAACAGGAAGAGGAACTGAGAAACAGGAAGAGGAACTGAGGAACATGAACTGAGGAAACAGGAAGAGGAACTGAGGAACATGAACTGAGGAAACAGGAAGAGGAACTGAGGGAACAGGAAGAGGAACTGAGGAAACAGGAAGAGGAACTGAGGAAACAGGAAGAGGAACTGAGGAAACAGGAAGAGGAACTGAGGAAACAGGAAGAAGAACTGAGGAAACAGGAAGAGGAACTGAGGAAACAGGAAGAGGAACTGAGGAACATGAACTGAGGAAACAGGAAGAGGAACTGAGGAACATGAACTGAGGAAACAGGAAGAGGAACTGAGGGAACAGGAAGAGGAACTGAGGAAACAGGAAGAGGAACTGAGGAAACAGGAAGAAGAACTGAGGAAACAGGAAGAGGAACTGAGAAACATGAACTGAGGAACTGAGGAAACAGAAGAGGAACTGAGGAAACATGTATATGTTTGTGTGTGTTTTGCGTGTTTTGTGTGTTTTGTGTGTGTGTGTGTGTGTGTGTGTGTTTTGTGTGTTTGTGTTTTGTGTTGTGTTTGTACCATAGGACAGCTCTGCGCTCGCGTCTGCATCCGCTCGAACGTCTCCGTCTGAAACAAAAAGACTTCAGTGAAACAGAAGCTCCTCAGAACAAACCCTGACTCTGGTCACTCACCGGGACGGAGGCGCTGACGGTGTCTTTACAGGAGAAGAACTGTGTCCAGATCTGAGGAGGAGACCAGGAGGAGACCAAGGTTAGACCAGGAGGAGACCAGGAGGAGACCAGGGTTAGACAAGGGTTGGAGCGCCTCCTCCAGCTCAGGTTTATACAGCGCCCCCTACAGACTCACCTGTGAGATCTCGGGGCCGGTCATGTCTTGGACCAGCTCCAGGTTCAGGATCGAGTCCAGAGTCTGAGAAAAGAACCAGTTTATTATTTATTTCATACGGATATCGTCACGGCAAATACAAGTAAATACAAGTAGATACAAGTAAATACAAGTAAATACATGTAAATACAGTTAAATACAAGTAAATACAAGTAAATACAAGTAAATAAGATAAGATAAGATAAGATAAGATGGTACTTTATTGATCTCACAGATGGAGAAATTGCATTCGATGAGAGAGCATCCGGCAGCAGCACCATTCAGTGGCACCACTCTTTTTCCACTCTTTTTCTTTGGTGAAAGATGGTTGTGTCGCGGCCGCCATCTTCACTGTTTTGGTCACAGGAGGAGCACTGGTTGATGGGAAATCCGTAGACGATGACCACGGCGGTGGAGCTCTTGCGCTCAGCCCTGATGTTCTTGGCCACACAGGTGTAGTTGGCCGTGTGGGACAGACGCGCCTGCTTGATGATCAGGTTTTGGTCCACGGTGATGTAGAAGTTCCTGTCCTCGGCCGGGTCCATGATCTCGTTGTCCTTCAGCCACTCCACCCGCATGACCTTGGAGGATGGAGAAACTGTAGCTGTCCTCTGTCTCCTCTGATCATCTGAAACGGTGCACCGCCTCCTGGGCTTGTCCCCGTCTCAGAGCGTGGTGTCCTGCACTGGTCAGCTCCACCTCGTCCTTCCTCTTCCTCCTGCACAGCTCCCTCCACAGTCTCTCACCATCTCCTCGTTGGTCCCTTTTGTTGTTTCCTGTAGCTCCTCTTGTGACGCCTCCTCCGTGCTGCAGGTGTGAGGGCTCTTGGTGCCTCTTCACTGTTCAGTGTCTCAGAAGAAGATGTTTGTAGATCTCAAATGGGTTTAGCTGATAAGCTAGCAGTTTGTTTACCTTCAAAAAGCTGCTTTCTTCAGGACCATTTTGGACTCTCAAAGTAAACAAATCCACCAAAACTCCACAAAAACACGGTAAAGACGTACAAAAGTATCCAGAAAAACGACGTGGTTCGCTGAAAAAGGCAAACAATTCACTGAAAAAGGCAAACAATTCAGCTGCACCAGGAGAGAGGGAGGTCACTTCCTGTTTTCACGTCGCCATGGCTATAAACCGATAAATACAAAAAAAAATAAAAAAAAAATACAAGTAGATACAAGTAAATACAAGTAAATACAAGTAGATACAAGTAAATACAAGTAAATACAAGTAAATACAAGTAAATACAAGTAAATACAAGTAAGTACAAGTAAATACAAGTAAATACAAGTAAATACAAGTAAGTACAGGTAAATACAGGTAAATACAGGTGAATACAAGTAAATACAGGTGAATACAGGTAAATACAAGTAAATACAGCTAAAAACAGGTAAATACAGGTAAATACAGTTAAACACAGTCTGAAGTATAAATATATTTGTATAACGTACAGACCTTGTGTCGGCCGCTGACTCCACTCGACCCATGGCTCGATGCCGCTCCTCTGTCCGACTGAAAAACAACAAACACCCGTCACCACGGCGACCGCCCGACCCACCAGATGCTCCTCCCACTTCGTTGACAAACAAGCTATAAATGAGTTGCGTGAGAGATATGGACTCTATTGGTTTCCAGATTCATCGTTACACTTGATATCTACAAATGGTTCAAAGACGCCACATTAATGTTATTTCCTATTTTTTAGTCTGATTTCTTACATTTTTTCAGTGTTCTAAGGTAAACGCTCAGACTTACTGATCGCTCCTGAACGCCTCACCTTCTCACTCATTCTCCAGATTAACACAGGCTTTAACGTTGAGGAAAACACTCAGAATAAACCTTTAAACATAAAAACACCACGAAAGATCTTCACACACCTGAGTTTTCTCCGTGGCTCTGACGAACTCTTCCTGTCGACTGTGGCCGACTTTCTGCTGCTGCAGCTCAGAACGTCTCTCCATCCGAGCCTGGTACTCCTGCGGGTCAGAGCTGCAAGAGGAACAAGTTACTCCTGATGCCCTCACACACATTACTCCTGATGCCCTCACACACATTACTCCTGATGCCCTCACACACATTACTCCTGATGCCCTCACACACATTACTCCTGATGCTCTCACACATTACTCCTGATGCCCTCACACATTACTCCTGATGCTCTCACACATTACTCCTGATGCCCTCACACATTACTCCTGATGCCCTCACACATTACTCCTGATGCCCTCACACACATTACTCCTGATGCCCTCACACACATTACTCCTGATGCTCTCACACACATTACTCCTGATGCTCACACACATTACTCCTGATGCCCTCACACATTACTCCTGATGCCCTCACACATTACTCCTGATGCCCTCACACACATTACTCCTGATGCCCTCACACATTACTCCTGATGCCCTCACACATTACTCCTGATGCCCTCACACACATTACTCCTGATGCCCTCACACATTACTCCTGATGCCCTCACACACATTACTCCTGATGCTCTCACACACATTACTCCTGATGCCCTCACACACATTACTCCTGATGCTCTCACACACATTACTCCTGATGCTCTCACACACATTACTCCTGATGCCCTCACACACATTACTCCTGATGCCCTCACACACATTACTCCTGATGCCCTCACACACATTACTCCTGATGCCCTCACACACATTACTCCTGATGCTCTCACACACATTACTCCTGATGCCCTCACACATTACTCCTGATGCTCTCACACACATTACTCCTGATGCCCTCACACACATTACTCCTGATGCCCTCACACACATTACTCCTGATGCCCTCTCACACATTACTCCTGATGCTCACACACATTACTCCTGATGCCCTCACACATTACTCCTGATGCTCTCACACACATTACTCCTGATGCCCTCACACACATTACTCCTGATGCTCTCACACGTTACTCCTGATGCTCACACACATTACTCCTGATGCCCTCACACACATTACTCCTGATGCCCTCACACACATTACTCCTGATGCCCTCACACACATTACTCCTGATGCTCACACACATTACTCCTGATGCCCTCACACACATTACTCCTGATGCCCTCTCACACATTACTCCTGATGCTCACACACATTACTCCTGATGCCCTCACACATTACTCCTGATGCTCTCACACACATTACTCCTGATGCCCTCACACACATTACTCCTGATGCTCTCACACGTTACTCCTGATGCTCACACACATTACTCCTGATGCCCTCACACACATTACTCCTGATGCCCTCACACACATTACTCCTGATGCCCTCACACACATTACTCCTGATGCCCTCACACACATTACTCCTGATGCCCTCACACATTACTCCTGATGCCCTCACACACATTACTCCTGATGCCCTCACACACATTACTCCTGATGCCCTCACACACATTACTCCTGATGCTCTCACACACATTACTCCTGATGCCCTCACACACATTACTCCTGATGCCCTCACACACATTACTCCTGATGCCCTCACACACATTACTCCTGATGCTCTCACACACATTACTCCTGATGCTCTCACACACATTACTCCTGATGCCCTCACACACATTACTCCTGATGCCCTCACACACATTACTCCTGATGCCCTCACACACATTACTCCTGATGCCCTCACACACATTACTCCTGATGCCCTCACACACATTACTCCTGATGCCCTCACACACATTACTCCTGATGCCCTCACACACATTACTCCTGATGCTCACACACATTACTCCTGATGCCCTAACACACATTACTCCTGATGCCCTCACACACATTACTCCTGATGCCCTCACACACATTACTCCTGATGCTCACACACATTACTCCTGATGCTCTCACACATTACTCCTGATGCCCTCACACACATTACTCCTGATGCCCTCACACATTACTCCTGATGCTCTCACACACATTACTCCTGATGCTCTCACACACATTACTCCTGATGCCCTCACACATTACTCCTGATGCCCTCACACATTACTCCTGATGCTCTCACACACATTACTCCTGATGCTCTCACATATTACTCCTGATGCTCACACACACATTACTCCTGATGCTCACACACATTACTCCTGATGCCCTCACACACATTACTCCTGATGCCCTCACACACATTACTCCTGATGCCCTCACACACATTACTCCTGATGCCCTCACACATTACTCCTGATGCTCTCACACACATTACTCCTGATGCTCTCACATATTACTCCTGATGCTCACACACACATTACTCCTGATGCTCACACACATTACTCCTGATGCCCTCACACACATTACTCCTGATGCTCTCACACATTACTCCTGATGCTCTCACACATTACTCCTGATGCTCTCACACATTACTCCTGATGCTCTCACACACATTACTCCTGATGCCCTCACACACATTACTCCTGATGCTCTCACACATTACTCCTGATGCTCTCACACACATTACTCCTGATGCCCTCACACACATTACTCCTGATGCCCTCACACACATTACTCCTGATGCTCTCACACATTACTCCTGATGCTCTCACACATTACTCCTGATGCTCTCACACATTACTCCTGATGCTCTCACACACATTACTCCTGATGCCCTCACACACATTACTCCTGATGCTCTCACACATTACTCCTGATGCTCTCACACATTACTCCTGATGCCCTCACACACATTACTCCTGATGCCCTCACACACATTACTCCTGATGCCCTCACACATTACTCCTGATGCCCTCACACACATTACTCCTGATGCCCTCACACACATTACTCCTGATGCTCTCACACACATTACTCCTGATGCCCTCACACACATTACTCCTGATGCTCTCACACATTACTCCTGATGCTCACACACATTACTCCTGATGCCCTCACACACATTACTCCTGATGCCCTCACACATTACTCCTGATGCCCTCACACACATTACTCCTGATGCCCTCACACACATTACTCCTGATGCCCTCACACATTACTCCTGATGCCCTCACACACATTACTCCTGATGCTCTCACACATTACTCCTGATGCTCTCACACACATTACTCCTGATGCCCTCACACATTACTCCTGATGCCCTCACACACATTACTCCTGATGCCCTCACACATTACTCCTGATGCTCTCACACACATTACTCCTGATGCCCTCACACATTACTCCTGATGCTCTCACACACATTACTCCTGATGCCCTCACACACGTTACTCCTGATGCCCTCACACACATTACTCCTGATGCTCTCACACACATTACTCCTGATGCCCTCACACATTACTCCTGATGCTCTCACACATTACTCCTGATGCCCTCACACATTACTCCTGATGCCCTCACACACATTACTCCTGATGCCCTCACACATTACTCCTGATGCTCACACACATTACTCCTGATGCTCTCACACACATTACTCCTGATGCCCTCACACATTACTCCTGATGCTCACACACATTACTCCTGATGCCCTCACACACATTACTCCTGATGCCCTCACACATTACTCCTGATGCCCTCACACATTACTCCTGATGCTCTTACACACATTACTCCTGATGCTCTCACACATTACTCCTGATGCCCTCACACACATTACTCCTGATGCCCTCACACACATTACTCCTGATGCTCTCACACATTACTCCTGATGCTCTCACACATTACTCCTGATGCTCTCACACATTACTCCTGATGCTCACACATTACTCCTGATGCCCTCACACACATTACTCCTGATGCCCTCACACATTACTCCTGATGCCCTCACACACATTACTCCTGATGCCCTCACACACATTACTCCTGATGCTCTCACACACATTACTCCTGATGCTCTCACACACATTACTCCTGATGCTCTCACACACATTACTCCTGATGCTCTCACACATTACTCCTGATGCCCTCACACACATTACTCCTGATGCTCTCACACATTACTCCTGATGCCCTCACACACATTACTCCTGATGCCCTCACACACATTACTCCTGATGCCCTCACACACATTACTCCTGATGCCCTCACACACATTACTCCTGATGCTCTCACACACGTTACTCCTGATGCCCTCACACACATTACTCCTGATGCCCTCACACACATTACTCCTGATGCTCTCACACACATTACTCCTGATGCCCTCACACACATTACTCCTGATGCCCTCACACATTACTCCTGATGCCCTCACACACATGGAACGTGACAGTTTCCTCACACAGAACTTCTTTAATATATTATTCTTCAATAATATTTAAGTCAAACGATGGAACACTAATAACATGAACGTTATCAGAATAAAAGACTGTAAATGATCATGTTTTTATAAATAAACTGAGCCGAATGACGCGCAGGCTCTGGGTGAATGTTGTGCTGAAGGTTGTAGAGTTTAGGTTAAGGTTTAGGTAAGTTTAAGTTATGTTTTTGTGAATAAACTGAGCCGAATGACGCGCAGCCTCTGGGTGAATGTTGTGCTGCAGGTTTTGAAGCGAGTCTTTTAATAAAAACAGAAGAAACACAGTTGTAAATGTAAAAACCCGCGGTGTTTCAGCGGAGTCTGGTCTGACCTGCGCAGCGCCTGGATCTTCTCGCGGTATTTGCTGAAGAACGGGTTCTGGTTCAGCTCCGGGTTCCGGGTTTGGTCCGGGTCCGGGTCCGGGCCGGGGCTCAGGGCGAAGGTCCGGGTCTGGACCGGACCCGGGACCAGGGCGCGCGCAGCAGGCACGCGCACGGACAAGAGTCCGCGAAACCGTGAGGACACGAGCATAAGCCCAGCCGCCATGTCCGCGCGCTGCATCAGTGACGCTCCGGCCGGAAACAACACGCGCTCCACAAAGGTTCCGCCCCAGGAAAAAAAACACAAATAAATCCAAAACAAACAGAAATCCCTGTTAGGGGAGAGGGCGGTGAGTGGAACTATTATTATTCATTAAAACATGTTTATGTGAGATTTGAACTCGACAGATATTGTTTGTTTTTGTGTGTGTTTTTTTTGTGAAAACGTGTTTTTTGTCAAAGTTTTTTTGTCCTGAAACAAAAACGATTGTTACAAAAAACTAAATCATGTCGTTTGTTGTTTGTTGTTAATCAAAGCAGATTCTGACACTGCATAGAATTTACCCAAGAAATACATTGAAATACAAGCACTTATTTATGACAGATGCAGATGCAGAACACGTGCATGTTGTAATGATAGGCATACTATTGTGCAACCACAAGGTGGCAGTGTAGCCTTTACTGTGTGACGCTAAGTAGATATACAAAGTACAGACTGTTGTCAGAGAGACCACGTTCATGGCTCCAGTAAAACATAAATATCTTGCAGCTCACAGAAGCAGCACAAATGTTCACGAGTGACTGTACACATGTCCTCTCTATAACTTCACTTTCCTGCTCGTTTCCATGGAGATGTGACTGAAGTCAGCAGAATCTGAACAGGTTCTTCTTGGATCACCCTCTGCAGTAATGTCTCGAGCTGCTCATTAGGAGCATGTTTTTACAGTACAGTCCAAAATGTTACGCGGTGTCCCTTTAAATAAACACTGTTTTCAAAGAAGACTGGCTGAAACTGAGCCTCTGCTCCAGAACAAACAATAAACGACAGCACGTTTTCATGTTTCTACAGTTTGTGTTTGTTCTGGGTCGAGATGAACAAATTAAAATTAAACATTACATTAAATCATGTGTTTTTTTAGAGACAAAATGTCATAATCTGCAAATGGAGCTGATGAAAAGATTATCGACTACAATGTTTTAAATCAAATTGCAAATGGGAAAACCTGACATGTAGCACAATAAGACTTTATGATTTAGTGTCAGTGTCACCTTTAAATGTGGAGGTTCTGACCTGGGAACAAAGACACGTGTCCGGACGAT
This sequence comes from Gobius niger, assembly GCF_951799975.1. Lineage (NCBI taxonomy): Eukaryota > Metazoa > Chordata > Actinopteri > Gobiiformes > Gobiidae > Gobius > Gobius niger. The sequence goes on from NC_136857.1 coordinate 40,648,892, forward strand.
TGATGCATATGATAGACGCAAACAACTGGAAAACAGCACCACATGTGAGAGAATAGTGACGTTTTGTGTCTATTTTACTCTGTTTCTACACGACAGCCTCCATCGTCCCTCACTCTGCCCTGAACATCTGAAACAAACATCTGTTTACACTGTACTGCAGCTCCGCGGTGTGTCCAGCAGGAGGCGCTCCAGCACTGTTCACTCACACTGCAGCTCCGCAGAGTGTCCAGCAGGAGGCGCTCCAGCACTGTTCACTCACACTGCAGCTCCGCAGAGTGTCCAGCAGGAGGCGCTCCAGCACTGTTCACTCACACTGCAGCTCCGCAGAGTGTCCAGCAGGAGGCGCTCCAACACTGTTCACTCACACTGCAGCTCCACGGTGTGTCCAGCAGGAGGCGCTCCAACACTGTTCACTCACACTGCAGCTCCGCGGTGTGTCCAGCAGGAGGCGCTCCAGCACTGTTCACTCACACTGCAGCTCCACGGAGTGTCCAGCAGGAGGCGCTCCAACACTGTTCACTCACACTGCAGCTCCGCGGAGTGTCCAGCAGGAGGCGCTCCAACACTGTTCACTCACACTGCAGCTCCACGGAGTGTCCAGCAGGAGGCGCTCCAACACTGTTCACTCACACTGCAGCTCCGCGGTGTGTCCAGCAGGAGGCGCTCCAGCACTGTTCACTCACACTGCAGCTCCACAGAGTGTCCAGCAGGAGGCGCTCCAACACTGTTCACTCACACTGCAGCTCCACAGAGTGTCCAGCAGGAGGCGCTCCAACACTGTTCACTCACACTGCAGCTCCGCGGAGTGTCCAGCAGGAGGCGCTCCAGCACTGTTCACTCACACTGCAGCTCCACAGAGTGTCCAGCAGGAGGCGCTCCAACACTGTTCACTCACACTGCAGCTCCGCAGAGTGTCCAGCAGGAGGCGCTCCAACACTGTTCACTCACACTGCAGCTCCACGGTGTGTCCAGCAGGAGGCGCTCCAGCACTGTTCACTCACACTGCAGCTCCGCAGAGTGTCCAGCAGGAGGCGCTCCAACACTGTTCACTCACACTGCAGCTCCACGGAGTGTCCAGCAGGAGGCGCTCCAGCACTGTTCACTCACACTGCAGCTCCACAGAGTGTCCAGCAGGAGGCGCTCCAACACTGTTCACTCACACTGCAGCTCCACAGAGTGTCCAGCAGGAGGCGCTCCAACACTGTTCACTCACACTGCAGCTCCGCGGTGTGTCCAGCAGGAGGCGCTCCAGCACTGTTCACTCACACTGCAGCTCCACGGAGTGTCCAGCAGGAGGCGCTCCAACACTGTTCACTCACACTGCAGCTCCACAGAGTGTCCAGCAGGAGGCGCTCCAACACTGTTCACTCACACTGCAGCTCCACGGAGTGTCCAGCAGGAGGCGCTCCAACACTGTTCACTCACACTGCAGCTCCGCGGTGTGTCCAGCAGGAGGCGCTCCAGCACTGTTCACTCACACTGCAGCTCCACGGAGTGTCCAGCAGGAGGCGCTCCAACACTGTTCACTCACACTGCAGCTCCGCGGAGTGTCCAGCAGGAGGCGCTCCAACACTGTTCACTCACACTGCAGCTCCACGGAGTGTCCAGCAGGAGGCGCTCCAACACTGTTCACTCACACTGCAGCTCCGCGGAGTGTCCAGCAGGAGGCGCTCCAGCACTGTTCACTCACACTGCAGCTCCACAGAGTGTCCAGCAGGAGGCGCTCCAGCACTGTTCACTCACACTGCAGCTCCACAGAGTGTCCAGCAGGAGGCGCTCCAACACTGTTCACTCACACTGCAGCTCCACAGAGTGTCCAGCAGGAGGCGCTCCAACACTGTTCACTCACACTGCAGCTCCGCGGTGTGTCCAGCAGGAGGCGCTCCAACACTGTTCACTCACACTGCAGCTCCGCAGAGTGTCCAGCAGGAGGCGCTCCAGCACTGTTCACTCACACTGCAGCTCCGCAGAGTGTCCAGCAGGAGGCGCTCCAGCACTGTTCACTCACACTGCAGCTCCGCGGAGTGTCCAGCAGGAGGCGCTCCAACACTGTTCACTCACACTGCAGCTCCGCGGTGTGTCCAGCAGGAGGCGCTCCAACACTGTTCACTCACACTCAGGTTTTACCCGATTAAACACACACTCCGGGACATCATCTGCAGACCCGAACATCTCTCTGGAAACAAACACACGTAGCTATTGTACATGTTTTCTTATCTGAGGGACAGGTTTATTTCCTGAATGTTTTGAATTGAAGACGTTTGAACAAACTCAGATCGTGTCACATTCATCTAAGTCCCCGGGACAGACGACACCTTCCAGAAGCCTTTCACATGAAGAACGACACATATTTATACTTTTTTTATACTTTAGTCAGAGGCGTTTGTTCCAGTTCCAGGTGTTTCCTCATGTCGGCTCAGGCCAAGGTGGGTCCTGATGTTTTCCTGATATTTTCCTGATGTTTTCCTGATGTTTTCCTCATGTTTTCCTGATGTTTTCCTGATGTTTTCCTGATGTTTTCCTGATGTTTTCCTCATGTTTTCCTGATGTTTTCCTCATGTTTTCCTGATGTTTTCCTGATGTTTTCCTCATGTTTTCCTCATGTTTTCCTCATGTTTTCCTCATGTTTTCCTCATGTTTTCCTCATGTTTTCCTCATGTTTTCCTCATGTTTTCCTCATGTTTTCCTCATGTTTTCCTCATGTTTTCCTGATGTTTTCCTCATGTTTTCCTCATATTTTCCTCATGTTTTCCTGATGTTTTCCTCATGTTTTCCTCATATTTTCCTCATGTTTTCCTGATGTTTTCCTCATGTTTTCCTGATGTTTTCCTGATGTTTTCCTCATGTTTTCCTGATGTTTTCCTCATGTTTTCCTCATGTTTTCCTCATGTTTTCCTGATGTTTTCCTCATGTTTTCCTCATGTTTTCCTCATGTTTTCCTCATGTGTTCCTCATGTTTTCCTCATGTTTTCCTCATGTTTTCCTGATGTTTTCCTGATGTTTTCCTGATCACGCGTGTCTAACCTGGTATAAACGTGTTGTTTTATAAATAAACCCTCGGCTCCGCTGGGACCTGGATCACAGACGCGTCGTTCCTTTAATTCCTTTAAGATTTAAAATAATGAGGAGATTTTAAACCGGCTCCATTTTTACACGCGCTCAGACTGATGCCTGTGACTGTGACTCTGGGCCAGACCCAGGCCCAGCCCGCGCTCGGTCTGGGTCTGGGTCTGGGCCAGGCCCGGCCCGCGCTCGGACTGACGCCTGTGACTCTGACTCTCGGTCTGGGCCAGGCCCGGCCCGCGCTCGGACTGACGCCTGTGACTCTCAGTCTGGGTCCGGGTCTGGGCCAGGTCTGGGCCAGGCCCGGCCCACACTCGGACTGACGCCTGTGACTCTGACTCTGGGTCTGGGCCAGGCCCGCGCTCGGACTGACGCCTGTGACTCTCGGTCTGGGCCAGGTCTGGGCCAGGCCCGGCCCACACTCGGACTGACGCCTGTGACTCTGGGTCTGGTCTGGGCCAGGCCCGGCCCGCGCTCGGACTGATGCCTGTGACTCTGACTCTGGGTCTGGGCCAGGTCTGGGCCAGGCCCGGCCCGCGCTCGGACTGACGCCTGTGACTCTGACTCTCGGTCTGGGTCTGGGCCAGGTCTGGGCCAGGTCTGGGTCTGGGCCAGGTCTGGGCCAGGCCCGGCCCACACTCGGACTGACGCCTGTGACTCTGACTCTGGGTCTGGGCCAGGTCTGGGCCAGGTCCGGCCCGCGCTCGGACTGACGCCTGTGACTCTGACTCTGTCCATTTGTCGCAGAAAAAGCTCTGAATTAAACATGAGTCTGTTCCACATTTGTTTGAGCTGAATTATTCAAGATAAAAGGCTCTGGAGCAAAACCCAAAACAACAACAACAAGGACAAGGACAAAGGAGACTGTGGCCCGGGGGCCTGAGGCGGCCCGCCGAGCCTTCAATCCGGCCCCAATGTCTGAGAACATCCAGACTCATGTCCCGCCCTCAGACTCTCCAGCACCGAGAGGAGGAACTCACAGACTCAGAGGGAGAACAGAGGAACCTCGGGGAGAACCACAGACTCAGAGGGAGAACAGAGGAACCTCAGGGAGAACCACAGACGGAGAGGGAGAACAGAGGAACCTCGGGGAGAACCACAGACGGAGAGGGAGAACAGAGGAACCTCAGGGAGAACCACAGACTCAGAGGAGGGAGAACAGAGGAACCTCGGGGAGAACCACAGACGGAGAGGTCCCCCCCCATGGACAGACAGGCCATAGACCCAGGGCCAAAGGGAGTCCCTCAGGGCCGAGATCACAGACCCTCCAGTCCATGTCGGAGCTTTTCACCTGAGCTGAAGAACAAACTAAAGTGTGAGACTGTTTGATATGAAGAGTGTCGTTCTGTCTGATGCTTTTGGCTGATCTTCTGTCTTTCTTTACTTTTATAAACGTGGAAAAGTCAAACCAGGGACGGGGCTGATCAACAAAACACCGGCCTCTGCCCCTGTCGAATAAACAAATACATAAACAAATACACATGATATACACATGACAGATCTACATATACTTTTCAGACTCATGTTTTTAATGTGTGTCTTATGTAAAGAGGTGCTAGTGTACATGTTTGTTCTCCCACACACACACTGAGGAGCTGAACCAAACCTCTTTAGCTGAAACCCGATCAGTGTCTGTTCCAGGTCAGACCTCGGCCCAACACCAGCTCTGATTTATTCATTTATTTATCACTTCATTTATTCATCACTTATTTATTTGTGCGTGGGCGTGTGGCGTGTTTAAAGCGTGTGTGTAGCGTGTGTGTAGCGTGTGCTGAGTGTGGGGGGGGGGGTCGGCGCGAGACTCGGAGCATCTTTTATTCACGAGTTTCATCTTCCTCTGAGGAACAAGCGTTTACATGTGAGATCTCTGAGGAAAAGCACCTGCTCCGAGAAAGTACGGGTCTCTGTGGGTCTAAATCAGGAGGAATTAAAACCCTGTAGAGTCTGTAGAGTTAGAGTCTGTAGAGCTAGAGTCTGTAGAGTTAGAGTCTGTAGAGTTAGAGTCTGTAGAGTTAGAGTCTGTAGAGTTAGAGTCTGTAGAGTTAGAGTCTGTAGAGTTAGAGTCTGTAGAGTCTGTAGAGTCTGTAGAGTTAGAGTCTGTAGAGTTAGAGTCTGTAGAGTTAGAGTCTGTAGAGTTAGAGTCTATAAAGTGTAGAGTCTTTAAAGTGTCTGTAGGAGCAACTAAAGTGATGTTGTTAAAGACTGGAATGAAAACTGTTGATGTGCAACGTTTTCAAAATTTAAGCCTTAAATTTATGGCGTTTTTAAAACAAAAGGTTTCAATTTATGACATTTTAAAAATAAAAGGCCTTAAATTTATGGCGTTTTCAAAATAAAAACCATAAATTGATGACGTTTTTAAAATAAAAGGTTTAAATTTATGGCGTTTTAAAAATAAAAGCCTTAAATTTATGGCGTTTTCAAAATAAAAGCCTTAAATTTATGACGTTTTAAAAATAAAAGCCTTAAATTTATGGCGTTTTCAAAATAAAAGGTTTAAATTTATGGCGTTTTCAAAATAAAAAACATAAATTTATGGCGTTTTCAAAATAAAAGCCTTAAATTTATGACGTTTTCAAAATAAAAGCCTTAAATTTATGGCGTTTTCAAAATAAAAGGTTTAAATTTATGACGTTTTCAAAATAAAAGGTTTAAATTTATGACGTTTTCAAAATAAAAGCCTTAAATTTATGGCGTTTTCAAAATAAAAGCCTTAAATTTATGACGTTTTCAAAATAAAAGCCTTAAATTTATGGCGTTTTCAAAATAAAAGCCTTAAATTAATGGCGTTTTCAGAATAAAAGCCTTAAATTTATGACGTTTTCAAAATAAAAGCCTTAAATTTATGACGTTTTCAAAATAAAAGCCTTAAATTTATGGCGTTTTCAAAATAAAAGCCTTAAATTTATGGCGTTTTCAAAATAAAAGCCTTAAATTTATGGCGTTTTCAAAATAAAAGCCATAAACTAATGGCGTTTTCAAAATAAAAGCCTTAAATTTATGACGTTTTCAAAATAAAAGCCTTAAATTTATGACGTTTTCAAAATAAAAGCCTCAAATTTATGACGTTTTCAAAATAAAAGGCCTTAAATTTATGGCGTTTTCAAAATAAAAGGTTTAAATTTATGACATTTTCAAAATAAAAGGTTTAAATTTATGACATTTTATAAATAAAAGGTTTAAATTTATGGCGTTTTCAAAATAAAAGCCTTAAATTTATGGCGTTTTCAAAATAAAAGCCTTAAATTTATGGCGTTTTCAAAATAAAAGCCTTAAATTAATGGCGTTTTCAAAATATCTTTATACTTCTAAATTATTATTATATTTATTCTCTGCACTGTTATTTTAAATTTTGAATTTCCTTCGGGATTTATAAAGTATATTGTATCGTATAAATTTATGGCGTTTTCAAAATAAAAACCATAAATTCATGATGTTTTCAAAATAAAAGCCTTAAATTCATGGACGCCAAACCTGTGAGTATTTGGGAAAGTGTTTCTGAAGGTGGTGAAAGTGCAGAGTGAAGAGTTTGTGAGTGATTTAAAGAGAACAAACCGCGGCTGTGATCCTCCTCCTCCTGGTTGCCGTGGTTTCTGTCTCCGCGGTGATTTGACACTCGTTTTGTGAGTCTCTCGCTCTGTCGTCGAGGCTGCGTTTCCCGCGGTTACAGCTCGTTTGTGTCGGAGCTGAGTCTGAGCTTTGAGACGTTCGGCTGATTCAGCGCGGCCCAAATACAGCCGTCAAACCGGAGCCCAAAGCGCCGCGTCGGCAGGAATACTCTCTACAGGAGAGACACGGGGCTGTGGTACTTATACTGCATACAGTACTTATACTACATACCATACTACATACTACATACTACTGTTTATACCACTGTTTATACTACTGTTTATACTACTGTTTATACTACGGCCCAAATACAGCCGTCAAACCGGAGCCCAAAGCGCCGCGTCGGCAGGAATACTCTCTACAGGAGAGACACGGGGCTGTGGTACTTATACTGCATACAGTATTTATACTACATACTATACTACTGTTTATACTGCTGTTTATACTACTGTTTATACTACGGCCCAAATACAGCCGTCAAACCGGAGCCCAAAGCGCCGCGTCGGCAGGAAATACTCTCTACAGGAGACACGGGGCTGTGGTACTTATACTGCATACAGTACTTATACTACATACTATACTACATACTATACTACATACTACTGTTTATACTACGGCCCAAATACAGCCGTCAAACCGGAGCCCAAAGCGCCGCGTCGGCAGGAAATACTCTCTACAGGAGACACGGGGCTGTGGTACTTATACTGCATACTAGTACTTATACTACATACTACATACTACTGTTTATACTACTGTTTATACTACTGTTTATACTACAGCCCAAATACAGCCGTCAAACCGGAGCCCAAAGCGCCGCGTCGGCAGGAATACTCTCTACAGGAGAGACACAGGGCTGTGGTATTTATACTGCATACAGTACTTATACTACATACTACATACTACATACTACATACTATACTACATACTACTGTTTATACCAAGGCACTGTCTCTCATACTTCCTCACACACTCCCCCCCACCACAGTGAACATGGCTCTTTTAAATGTCCGCTCTCTCCCAATAAGTCTTTTATTGTAAACGATCTGATTTTAGATAATCTTGATGGGGGGTACAGGGGTGTGGGGGGTGTGGGGGGTGTGGGGTTGCGGGGGGTGCGGGGAGTGCGAGGGGTGTGGGGGGTGTGGGGGGTACAGGGGTGCGGGGGGTGCAGGGGGTGCGGGGGGTGCGGGGGGTGCGGGCGGTGTGGGGGTTGCGGGGGTGCGAGGGTGCGGATGCAAATGCCGTCCTCGCCGAGGCCTCCCCTCCTAATTCTAGCAGTGCCTTTTGAACCAGAAATGGAAAAAGGGGAGGTGCCTGCCTCTGCATAAACACTCTTGCCACCAAACCGATTTTATTGCAGTTATTTTTAGTAAACCCCGATTTTATGTGTCACCATCTATAGACCAAAACATGTCCCCTCTTTATTAATGAATTCTCAGAGTTTCTATCAGTTTTACAGCTCTTTTAATATGATCATTCTAACCTACACACAGACAAACTCTTAGACCCCGTTTCAACCGAGTTTCTGAATGTTCTTCACACAACACGTCACGCAGCTCACGAGAAAGGACACAGTCTGGACCTGGTCCTCACGTATGACCTGGTCCTCACGTATGACCTGGTCCTCACGTATGACCTGGTCCTCACGTATGACCTGGTCCTCACGTATGACCTGGTCCTCACGTATGACCTGGTCCTCACGTATGACCTGGTCCTCACGTATGACCTGGTCCTCACGTATGACCTGGTCCTCACGTATGGCCTGGTCATCACGTATGACCTGGTCCTCATGTATGACCTGGTCCTCATGTATGACCTGGTCCTCATGTATGACCTGGTCCTCACGTATGACCTGGTCCTCACGTATGACCTGGTCCTCACGTATGTCCTGGTCCTCACGTATGACCTGGTCCTCACGTATGGCCTGGTCATCACGTATGACCTGGTCCTCATGTATGACCTGGTCCTCACGTATGACCTGGTCCTCACGTATGTCCTGGTCCTCACGTATGACCTGGTCCTC
>NC_136857.1:40670086-40768586 GCF_951799975.1 Gobius niger
TGTCTCCTTCACAGTAAAAGTCTTTATGTCTCTGTCTCCTTCACAATAAAAGCCTTTATGTCTCTGTCTCCTTCACAGTAAAAGTCTTTATGTCTCTGTCTCCTTCAGTAAAAGTCTTTATGTCTCTGTCTCCTTCACAATAAAAGCCTTTATGTCTCTGTCTCCTTCACAGTAAAAGTCTTTATGTCTCTGTCTCCTTCACAGTAAAAGTCTTTATGTCTCTGTCTCCTTCACAGTAAAAGCCTTTATGTCTCTGTCTCCTTCACAGTAAAAGTCTTTATGTCTCTGTCTCCTTCACAGTAAAAGTCTTTATGTCTCTGTCTCCTTCACAGTAAAAGTCTTTATGTCTCTGACTCCTTCACAGTAAAAGTCTTTATGTCTCTGTCTCCTTCACAGTAAAAGCCTTTATGTCTCTGTCTCCTTCACAGTAAAAGCCTTTATGTCTCTGACTCCTTCACAGTAAAAGTCTTTATGTCTCTGTCTCCTTCACAGTAAAAGTCTTTATGTCTCTGTCTCCTCCACAGTAAAAGTCTTTATGTCTCTGTCTCCTTCACAGTAAAAGTCTTTATGTCTCTGTCTCCTTCACAGTAAAAGTCTTTATGTCTCTGTCTCCTTCACAGTAAAAGTCTTTATGTCTCTGTCTCCTTCAGTAAAAGCCTTTATGTCTCTGTCTCCTTCAGTAAAAGCCTTTATGTCTCTGTCTCCTTCACAATAAAGGTCTTTATGTCTCTGACTCCTTCACAGTAAAAGTATTTATGTCTCTGTCTCCTTCAGTAAAAGTCTTTATGTCTCTGACTCCTTCACAGTAAAAGTCTTTATGTCTCTGTCTCCTTCACAGTAAAAGCCTTTATGTCTCTGACTCCTTCACAGTAAAAGTCTTTATGTCTCTGTCTCCTTCACAGTAAAAGTCTTTATGTCTCTGTCTCCTTCACAGTAAAAGTCTTTATGTCTCTGTCTCCTTCACAGTAAAAGTCTTTATGTCTCTGTCTCCTTCACAGTAAAAGTCTTTATGTCTCTGACTCCTTCACAGTAAAAGTCTTTATGTCTCTGACTCCTTCACAGTAAAAGCCTTTATGTCTCTGTCTCCTTCACAGTAAAAGTCTTTATGTCTCTGTCTCCTTCACAGTAAAAGTCTTTATGTCTCTGACTCCTTCACAGTAAAAGTCTTTATGTCTCTGTCTCCTTCATAGTAAAAGCCTTTATGTCTCTGTCTCCTTCACAGTAAAAGTCTTTATGTCTCTGTCTCCTTCACAGTAAAAGTCTTTATGTCTCTGTCTCCTTCACAGTAAAAGCCTTTATGTCTCTGACTCCTTCACAGTAAAAGCCTTTATGTCTCTGACTCCTTCACAGTAAAAGCCTTTATGTCTCTGACTCCTTCACAATAAAGGTCTTTATGTCTCTGTCTCCTTCACAGTAAAAGTCTTTATGTCTCTGTCTCCTTCAGTAAAAGTCTTTATGTCTCTGTCTCCTTCACAGTAAAAGCCTTTATGTCTCTGTCTCCTTCACAGTAAAAGTCTTTATGTCTCTGTCTCCTTCACAGTAAAAGTCTTTATGTCTCTGTCTCCTTCACAGTAAAAGCCTTTATGTCTCTGTCTCCTTCACAGTAAAAGCCTTTATGTCTCTGTCTCCTTCACAGTAAAAGTCTTTATGTCTCTGTCTCCTTCACAGTAAAAGCCTTTATGTCTCTGTCTCCTTCACAGTAAAAGTCTTTATGTCTCTGTCTCCTTCACAGTAAAAGTCTTTATGTCTCTGTCTCCTTCACAGTAAAAGCCTTTATGTCTCTGTCTCCTTCACAGTAAAAGCCTTTATGTCTCTGACTCCTTCAGTAAAAGTCTTTATGTCTCTGACTCCTTCACAGTAAAAGTCTTTGTGTCTCTGACTCCTTCACAGTAAAAGTCTTTATGTCTCTGTCTCCTTCACAGTAAAAGCCTTTATGTCTCTGTCTCCTTCACAGTAAAAGTCTTTATGTCTCTGTCTCCTTCACAGTAAAAGCCTTTATGTCTCTGTCTCCTTCACAGTAAAAGTCTTTATGTCTCTGTCTCCTTCACAGTAAAAGTCTTTATGTCTCTGTCTCCTTCACAGTAAAAGCCTTTATGTCTCTGTCTCCTTCACAGTAAAAGCCTTTATGTCTCTGTCTCCTTCACAGTAAAAGTCTTTATGTCTCTGTCTCCTTCACAGTAAAAGCCTTTATGTCTCTGTCTCCTTCACAGTAAAAGTCTTTATGTCTCTGTCTCCTTCACAGTAAAAGTCTTTATGTCTCTGTCTCCTTCAGTAAAAGTCTTTATGTCTCTGTCTCCTTCACAGTAAAAGTCTTTATGTCTCTGTCTCCTTCACAGTAAAAGTCTTTATGTCTCTGTCTCCTTCACAGTAAAAGCCTTTATGTCTCTGTCTCCTTCACAGTAAAAGTCTTTATGTCTCTGTCTCCTTCACAGTAAAAGTCTTTATGTCTCTGTCTCCTTCACAGTAAAAGCCTTTATGTCTCTGTCTCCTTCACAGTAAAAGTCTTTATGTCTCTGTCTCCTTCACAGTAAAAGTCTTTATGTCTCTGTCTCCTTCACAGTAAAAGCCTTTATGTCTCTGTCTCCTTCACAGTAAAAGCCTTTATGTCTCTGACTCCTTCACAGTAAAAGTCTTTATGTCTCTGTCTCCTTCACAGTAAAAGCCTTTATGTCTCTGTCTCCTTCACAGTAAAAGTCTTTATGTCTCTGTCTCCTTCACAGTAAAAGTCTTTATGTCTCTGTCTCCTTCACAGTAAAAGTCTTTATGTCTCTGTCTCCTTCACAGTAAAAGCCTTTATGTCTCTGTCTCCTTCACAGTAAAAGTCTTTATGTCTCTGTCTCCTTCACAGTAAAAGTCTTTATGTCTCTGTCTCCTTCACAGTAAAAGCCTTTATGTCTCTGACTCCTTCAGTAAAAGTCTTTATGTCTCTGACTCCTTCACAGTAAAAGCCTTTATGTCTCTGTCTCCTTCACAGTAAAAGCCTTTATGTCTCTGACTCCTTCACAGTAAAAGCCTTTATGTCTCTGACTCCTTCACAGTAAAAGTCTTTATGTCTCTGACTCCTTCACAGTAAAAGCCTTTATGTCTCTGTCTCCTTCACAGTAAAAGCCTTTATGTCTCTGACTCCTTCACAGTAAAAGCCTTTATGTCTCTGTCTCCTTCACAATAAAAGCCTTTATGTCTCTGACTCCTTCACAGTAAAAGTCTTTATGTCTCTGACTCCTTCACAATAAAAGCCTTTATGTCTCTGTCTCCTTCACAGTAAAAGTCTTTATGTCTCTGACTCCTTCACAATAAAAGTCCTGCTGTTTAAACATTCATATTCACGAGTTTATTTAAAGATAATGATATAAAAGGTGTTTCTCCTCCTCCTGAACAGCTGAAAGTGCTAATCAGCCTCAGGGGAAACGTCAGGAATAGAAGAAACAGACGTTCAAGTGTAATTAACCTCCAGGGGGCGCTGTCCCCGGGAGGTCTCTGTGGCTCCACAGCTAAACGAGGAGCTAAACAAGGAGCTCCTCGTTTAGCTCTTCGTTTAGCTCCTTGTTTAGCTCCTTGAGATGTTTCTCTGAGGAAACATCTCAAACATCTCCAGAAACGACTTCAGACTGACAGAGACTCCAAGCCAGAGCCGACCCCAACACAGAGCTCTGTCTCTGGACTCGGACTGAGGCCTCCTCCCTCTGACCTGCAGGGTCAGTGATCAGCTGCAGGGTCAGTGAACAGCTGCAGGGTCAGTGATCAGGGTCAGTGATCAGGGTCAGTGATCAGGGTCAGTGATCAGCTGAAAGGTCAGTGATCAGCTGAAAGGTCGGTGATCAGCTGCAGAGTCAGTGATCAGCTGCAGGATCTTTAACGCCAGCTCTGTCTCTCAATAATACGTTAGTTTTTGAAGCCTGAATTATTACACTCGTCTCTGTGAACAGTCTGACGTCCGCATTTGGCCCCCGGGCCGGACTTTGGGCAGCCCTGGTCTGAAAGAGTCTGACGTCCCGCCTCCTCAGAGATAAAGCCAAGTCTGAGAAGAGTCTCTGAAAATACACAGGTTTTAGAGGAATTCACCTGTTTGTCTCCTCGTGTCCTCGTCTCCTCATCTCGTCTCCTCCTCGTCTCCTCCTCGTCTCCTCCTCGTCTCCTCCTCGTCTCCTCCTCGTCTCCTCCTCGTCTCCTCCTCCTCTCTTCTCGTCTCGTCTCGTCTCTCAGATCGATGTGTGAACTCAGTGCGTCTCATTTATTGAGTGGAATAAATGAGGACGAATCGTGTGAATAAACAGCGTCGGAACTCGTTAAATCTGGACACAGGCCGGAGACACTGACAGGGGTCACACACACACACAAACACACACACACACACACACGCACGCACGCACGCACGCACACGCACACGCACACGCACGCGCGCACGCGCACGCACGCACGCACACGCACGCGCACGCACGCACGCACGCACGCACACGCACACGCACGCACGCGCACGCACACGCACGCACGCACGCACGCACGCACGCACACACGCACACGCACACGCACACGCACACGCACGCACGCACGCACGCACGCGCACGCGCACGCGCACACGCACACGCACACACACACACACACACACACACACACACACACACACGCACACACACACACACGCACGCACACACACACACACACACACCCGGCACTGATAAGTTTATAACATATTATTAGCCTTGTAGATCTCGTCTCCTGGGACACTGTGATTTAAACAGGGAATTGATGATCGTGGGTCTTCAGAAAAGACAGGGGTAAGGGCGGGGGGGGGGGGCGGGGGGGGCGGGGGGGTTGTCATATTGTACGTTAAAGATAGTCTCAAATGTAATCAATTGGAATTTCCAAATGATCTTCAACTTGAATGTATTGGTGTTTCCATTGCTCTGTCATTCTCAATCATTTGCATTTATCGTAAGCCGTCGGCAACAGTCGATTTTTATGAATTGAAACGTCTCCTGGGACACTGTGATTTAAACAAGGAATTGATGATCGTGGGTGATTTTAATGTGAACTGGGACAAAAAAAGGTAGAAAAAATCTTTAACAAATAATGGAGCATTTTAATCTCACACAGATTACTGATAAACCTACCAGAAAAACTGCCCACAGTTCAGCCAGAATAGACTCACTATTTACAAATCCTCCTGAATTATCAAGAAATATAATCTAGTTACAGGAAGGTCCGCGAGGTGTCATAATAATGCAAATGTCACTAGAAGCAGCTTTGATTTCATATAAAAACATCTATTTGAAAATCTTGATGTTGCTCTAAAAGAAAATGAAAGTGAGTGAAATTCTCAGAAGCCAAAATGTAGAAAATGGTTTAAAACTGAATGAAATGATGGCACCGTTTAGGAAGAAAGGAAAACAACAGAAAAGAATCAAGAATTCCCTTCCTTTGATACTGAGTGTAAAAACTATGAAAGAAAGAGATACTCTGCTTAAAGAATCTTTGAAATCTGGACAGACAGAGATTTACAGTAATTATAAATAAAGTCGTGCAAAATCCGTAAAGCCAAAGCACATGTTTTATAAACATAATAAATGAAGCAAAAGGAAATAACAAGGTCATCTGGAAAAACATCAATAAACTCACAGGCAAACGAAGTAAACATGTAACAATCTTGAAATGAAAATAAACAAAGTTCTTGTAGAAAACCCTTTAATCGTCGCAACTGAAATGAAAACTTACTTCATTAAATCTGTTTCTGAAATAACTCGTTTGCACCAACTGAATGTGCAGCAGCCGATACATCAAACTCACAGTGTTTTTAAACCAGAGGAAATATCAGACAGTGTTTGCTTAACATTATTAACTCTCTCAGTTCCTCCAGGGCAAAGGATGCACAGGGTTTAGACACTTCTTTTTTAAACTGTACAAGGATTCACTCTTATCCCTGTGAAACGTCTGCTTCTCTTTCAGACAGTGTGTTGAGCCTCAGCGTGGAAGGTCTGTGGTTCCTCCCATTTTAAATCTGGAAATAAGTTTGAGGAAGCGAGTTATCGACCATCAGTGTCCTCCCGGTTATCTCCAAAATCACAGAGAAATGTGCGGCCAAACAGTTAAATAATCATCTTAATATCTGCAGTAAACCCAGAGCCGGTTCTTCCTGTACACAGACTACGTAAGGTGTGTAGGGCCCCCGCGGCTGCAAGGGCCCCGCGTCTCAGTCAGACTACGGTGATGTTTCACTGATTAATCAGCGCGTTGTTACGGGACAGGCTCTTCCAGCCGCGCTCACTCTCCGCCTACGTCGCCACATTTAACACGGAGCATCTGCAGTGAATGAGCAGGAGAGACCGACCGCCTCCCCCCTCGTCCGCTCGTGTCCTGCTCGGCGTCTGTCTCCCGGTGCTGGCCCTTCTGGGGCCCTGAGCAGAAATCCACACGGGGCCCTACAGTAGCGTCTCATGGCTATTTGACGAAGAGAGAATCCATTTATGGTCAAAACAGTTCCACTGTTCCAGAAGCAGAACATACAGACCTCAGTTCAGGCCCCGCCCCCTGTGTGAGAGCCACTAACCACTAAGCCACTGTGAGACTGGGATTTAGGACTAGTATAGTCTATTTCCCTTTTTAAAATAGTAAATGGCAAATGGTCCCATTCTCTCACCTCTGGTCCCTGACCCACAGATTGGGAACCGCTGATTTAAAACTACCTGAAACCTGCTCCTGACGGTTGTTTCTGTCTGAGCACTGAGAATTAGCCTGTGAGTCGCCCAATCCGTATTAGACTGTGCACATTCAGAGAACCAGAGTTACTGTAAGTAACTGTGCACATTCAACTCAACACAAAGGCCAATAACGGCTTTACTCTCGTTTACTCGTCAAACTACTGTTCTGATGCTCCAGACTCACCAGACACAATAAGAAGAGAGTTTAAATGAGAGTGAGGCCCAGAGTCCGCGCAGAGAAAACTTGAGAGCAGCGCCCGGGACACAGGTGACATGATGCAGCCGCAGAGGAGCCGCGCATGAGGCGAAGCACCGGGAGACAGACGGCCGAGCGGGGGCACGAGCGGAGAAGCACTCGCGCTTTGGAAGAGACAGGGGGGAGGCGGTCGGTCTCTCCTGCTCATTCACTTGCAGGCTGCTTCGTTTTGGTGTTATTTGTGGCGAAGTAGGCGGAGAGTGAGTGCGCACTGGAAGAGCCTGTCCAGTAACAACGCGCTGATTAATCAGTGAAACAACCCCGTAGTCTGACTGAGACGCGGGGCCCTTGCAGCCGCGGGGGCCCTACGCACCTTACGTAGTCTGTGTACAGGAAGAACCGGCTCTGGGTTCACTGCAGATATTAAGATGATTATTTAATTGTTTGGCCGCACAACTATAGGAGTCTGTGCTTCACAAACCGAGCAAAAAGAAACAAACAAAACAAAATTCTCTGATGCAAAAACAAAAGGATTGTTGTACATATACATGTGTATAAGTATATATGTATAAATATATGTGTAAATATATGTGTTAAATATTGACTCATTACAAACATATGCACAGCCTTTATTTATCATTTTGATTATTACAGCTCATTTTGTAAAAACCCCAAATTAAAAATCTCAAAACAGAAACACAATTAATACGACAAGTATTACCTGTACAACAAGTATTACTAACACTGACATGAAGTGACTGTAAATACATGGATGATGAAAAGGTTGAGCGTTCAGAACAAGAGGCTCAGCTCAGACTCAGGGCCTCCAGGACCAGGAGGAGCTTCAGGAACCAAACCCTCAGACTCAGGGCCTCCAGGACCAGGAGGAGCCTCTGGAACCAAACCCTCAGACTCTTTGATCCACATGAGAGAGCTGTAATGTTGTAAATGGACGCTCGAGATGTTCCTCCTGTGTGGTTAATGTTCTGTGTCCTGTGACAAAGCGGCTCATGAATGTTCCACGGTGCAGCTTTAAGTTCACTTTAATCAGACTCGTTATCGTCATGGTTACAGGTTCACAAGGAGGATTTATTTTGGTGCAACTAAAACTGAAATGATGGAAATGTTTTCAGATTCAGGATGAAACGTTTGGAAGAAAAAGCAGTTTCTCTGAGCTCCGTCCTGTGTCCACTGCCTCCCTCCACACGCCCCCTAACCCTGGCCCCCCCCCCCCCTCGTTTATCCCCCCCCCGCTCATCCCGCCCCCCCCCCGCTCATCCCGCCGCTCCCGTATCCCCCCGTATCCCGTGGCTAATCCGCTCCGCTGCTGCTGCTGCGGATGCCGCTGCACAGAATGGAGTTTAAAGCCTGTTACCTGGATCGGCCCAATCCTCCAGAGAGCGGCGTCAGCACTGACCGGACCGAGGGGGGGGGCGGGGGCGTGGGGGGGGGGGAGAGGGGGAGGGGGGGGAGGGGCCGGAGCCAGGCTTACACCGGACTGAGGGGGTGGAGGGGGTGATGGCCGTGACCACTTCATAAGACCCAATAAGAATCAGAGGAAATGAGGCTCAGGAGGGGGCCGAGGGGAGGGGGGAGGGCCGTGGGGGAGGGGGGGGGGGGCGCCTTTCTGAGGAGAGTTTAGTGAAACGCCGACGCAGCGCTCAGCGATAAACTCAGAGTCACACTCTCCACTTTCATATTTACTGCACTTTAGTGGAACCATTCGGCTGCTCAGTCTGTGCTTTACAAACATCGACAAGAACAAAGATTTACTCAAACATCCTCTGCTTTTGGACTTTACCTGGAAGACACATGACTTTTGTAGGTCTTAGCTTTCAAATGAGGCATCACTCTGACCTATCGTCTGCAAGCTCCAGTTGAAAAGCTTTAGATTTGGGTAAAGCCGGACTGGAGAAACTGTGCTCAGTGAAGGCGGCCTCTGAAGTGCCTCGGACCGCGCTTTGGGAACCACTGGTTTATCCTTGTTTCTGCAGGAATCACAGGCTGCACAGGCGCCCCCCCCTCCTCCCCCCCTTCTCCCCCCCTCTGCCCCCCCCCTCGCCCCCCCCGTCACAGTTTAAACGTATGTAAACTCTTTCACCTCAGTTTAAAGTGTGTGAAGAGCGGATTATGATAAAGACGACCCTGAGAGTCGCCCCTAAACGCACCGTTAAACGCCGCTTCCTCCACGCCGGCGCCGTGTGTGTGCGGAGGCCGCAGAGCAGCGCCTCATTTGAAAGCTAAGGGCGATGGTTTGGACGTGTTTGGACGTGTTGTCGCCGCTCTTTTGTCAAATGTTTTCATCGTTTTGTTTTTTGTCGTGTTTCACTTTTTCATTGTATCTTTGTCAGCTTTTTGTGGCTGTTTCGTGGTGAGTTTTGTGGCTTTTTATCGTGTTCTTGTTGCTTTTTGTCCCTCGTCATGTGGGGACATTTATTATGTATTATCTATATAATAAATAATATAGCAGTTCAACTTAAAAGTCTTAAAATTGTTTGAACTGAACAGTTTCAGTTTTAACAAACCGACATGTTTTGTTTTGCCATAAACTTGTGTTGCTTCTTCATATTAACACAAGTGTGTTTTTTAAAGTTAAAACATCTGTGACTTATAACTGAATGTCAAAAGAAAACTATGTTTTGCTCTATGAACATGTCAGGTTAAGTTATGAACAGATTTCACTCATTCACTGCAGTTGAATCAAACCAAATATATTTGCTACTATAACACAAAATACTACGTTTTTAAATAATGGTACCACTTACAGTGTAATGTTAAAAGAACTCAGATGTTTATGGCAGAAACTGCACAAACACCAGTAAGTTCACAGAACATGTACTTGTGTTTCCTGTAACACAGATACAAGTGACAAGAGACAATTATAGTCGAGGCATTTTCATTTTCCAGTAAAAATAAATATACAAGTGTTTATAAAGTTACACATGTGAAAATCTGATGAAACTTACACATTTAGTTCATACATTTAAGCAAATACATGTATATTTTTGTATGCTCTTGTGTAGGCCTGTCACAAAAGTTCATATATATTGACTTCATATAAATCTACTTCATATAAATCTACTTCATATAAATCTACTTCATATATATCTACTCATATAAATCTACAATAATTTAGCATTTTACCAAAGTAAATGTTAATCACAACTCGTGTTGTTGAAGATCTTAACATGTACTTTTAGAACAACTGCTTTCTGAGATTTTGTTTTAGTCGCATCAAATGGTTCATAACATCATTTATGGCAATATGTTTTTCTCAATATATTGAATGTAATTGTGTGATTGTGCTGTAACTGTAATGTTGGTGTTAACAAAAATACCTCATTTTAAAATTACTTCTAAAAGTGGCCAAACAAACAGGCCTGTTACAGCATTTGCCCATGATAATGGTTTGTATCTTGTACCTGCACAGTCCATGTTCTCCAGCGGAGCCGGTTCTAGTGACGATTTTCATGATGACCTTTAGCAGAAACGTGACGTAGACTTTCTCACGCTGAAGCACGAGGCTTTCTGTGACCACACATCAGTCCTGATGTGTAACAACATCAGTCCTGATGTGTAACAGCATCAGTCCTGATGTGTAACAGCATCAGTCCTGATGTGTAACAGCATCAGTCCTGATGTGCAACAACATCAGTCCTGATGTGCAACAGCATCAGTCCTGATGTGCAACATTAAACAGTCCAAGTTCCACTCGCTTCATCCAGATGTTTTGAATGGTCCTTAAGAAAGAAAACTCATACTGTAAGTGTCAAAACATCAAAACATCTTTACCTTTCATGATGATGAGAATTATTTATGTCTGGATTAATATAGTGTCATTTAAAGTGTTTGCCATTAACCTTTGCAATACATTATTACATATCATTCAACATCTGTCAGAGCTAGTACGGCTGATTTACTCAGTATTTAAACTAGAAGAAACACCCTGTAAGTCCTACGTATAGACAATAAATCAATAACCAGAAGGACACGAGTGAGAATAATATATGTGTGTTTGGACACATGAATGACAACACAACACTGATACCACACATTTGAGAACACCACAGCAGAATGTAACTTTAACGAACATGTTTCACGATGAAAGCCAGGAACAAATATGCATGTAATTATTTTTGTTGTTGATATTTTAATTTTAGATCAAATGTACTGTACTCACCGCACATTCAAAAACACTGGATGGATCTTCTCGGAGGCCGTGCTGGTCCCACCACCAGAGCCTGGTCCTGTTCCTCTTGTTCCTCTTGTTCCTCTTGTTCCTCTTGTTCCTCCTGTTCCTCCTGTTCCCTCCTGTTCCTCCTGTTCGTCCTGTTCCTCTTGTTCCTCTTGTTCCTCCTGTTCCTCCTGTTCGTCCTGTTCCTCTTGTTCCTCTTGTTCCTCCTGTTCCTCCTGTTCCTCCTGTTCCCTCCTGTTCCTCCTGTTCCTCCTGTTCCTCCTGTTCCTCTTGTTCCTCCTGTTCCTCTTGTTCCTCTTGTTCCTCTTGTTCCTCCTGTTCCTCCTGTTCCTCTTGTTCCTCTTGTTCCTCCTGTTCCTCCTGTTCCTCCTGTTCCTCCTGTTCCCTCCTGTTCCTCCTGTTCGTCCTGTTCCTCTTGTTCCTCCTGTTCCTCTTGTTCCTCTTGTTCCTCCTGTTCCTCTTGTTCCTCTTGTTCCTCTTGTTCCTCCTGTTCCTCCTGTTCCTCTTGTTCCTCTTGTTCCTCCTGTTCCTCTTGTTCCTCCTGTTCCTCCTGTTCCTCTTGTTCCTCCTGTTCCTCCTGTTCCTCTTGTTCCTCTTGTTCCTCTTGTTCCTCTTGTTCCTCCTGTTCCTCCTGTTCCTCCTGTTCCTCTTGTTCCTCTTGTTCCTCTTGTTCCTCTTGTTCCTCCTGTTCCTCCTGTTCCTCTTGTTCCTCTTGTTCCTCTTGTTCCTCCTGTTCCTCCTGTTCCTCCTGTTCCTCCTGTTCGTCCTGTTCCTCCTGTTCCTCTTGTTCCTCTTGTTCCTCTTGTTCCTCTTGTTCCTCCTGTTCCTCCTGTTCCTCCTGTTCCTCTTGTTCCTCTTGTTCCTCTTGTTCCTCTTGTTCCTCCTGTTCCTCCTGTTCCTCCTGTGATCTGCAAAAGATGACTCTACAGAGATTATTAAAGGATAACTTAACTTCCCACTATACTTACATTTTTACATGACACAAGGAGAAACACCTTCCAGGACTTGCTAGAACATTAGTGAAGCTCTACAGTCGGGAAAACGTCCTCAAAGCCGTCCAGAGATGAAGCCAGCAGTTCAGTTACAGCCACTCATTGAAATTCAGCTTTTATCTGAGATCAAAATACAAATAATGTATATTAGCAAGCGCGCAAAAAAACAAAACAATAAACCTTTACACCACCTCATCACTGACAAGCTCTCTCTTCCACTGGGCCACCATCGGTTTGTCATGAATGGGGCTGTTTTTATGAATCTCTCTCCATATTCTTCCAGTTTTCCTCCATTTCCTCTTCACCTTCTTGAGGCTCCTTTTGAAATATGTTAAGATTAGACCTGACATTAATCTCAAACATACGGCATAAATAAGCACACAATCAAAACTAATACATTTGCTACATATCCAGGTTGATCCAAGTTGTGGAATTTTATAATCCAAGTTTATATTATATAACACATTTAAAGTAATTACTTTTTGTCATGTGCCAATAAATAAAACCGAGGGCTTTACTCCCTCAGTTTCATTCCCAAACTTTACACGGCATTTTGAAGCTCACCAGATGTATTTAAAGCAGTGAGAATGTATACAGTGTATTAGTATAAAAATACATATTAAAACACATTTCATCTTTCTGCCTTTACTGCATTAGTGCCCCCTCTCATCGATCCGGCTGTCCCTACTGAGCATTTTCTCAGAATGACAACAGAACAATCAGAATAATCATTTCATTTGAACAGTGACGCACAGACGTTTGACGAGGATTTAATGTAAACTGGGCCTAAACGCAGACCTGACAGTGGAAGAACCACTGGGTCTCGTCAAACCTCTGTACAGAGCCCGGGCTTCACCAGCCCCGTGACCGAGAGGCTTCACCAGCCCCGTGACCGAGAGGCTTCACCAGCCCCGTGACCGAGAGGCTTCACCAGCCCCGTGACCGAGAGGCTTCACCAGCCCCGTGACCGAGAGGCTTCACCAGCCCCGTGACCGAGAGGCTTCACCAGCCCAGTGACCGAGAGGCTTCACCAGCCCCGTGACCGAGAGGCTTCACCAGCCCAGTGACCGAGAGGCTTCACCAGCCCCGTGACCGAGAGGCTTCACCAGCCCCGTGACCGAGAGGCTTCACCAGCCCAGTGACCGAGAGGCTTCACCAGCTCAGTGTCCGAGAGGCTTCACCAGCCCCGTGACCGAGCGGCTTCATCAGCTCAGTGTCCGAGAGGCTTCACCAGCCCAGTGACCGAGACGCTTCACCAGCCCAGTGACCGAGAGGCTTCACCAGCCCCATGACCGAGAGGCTTCACCAGCCCCATGACCGAGAGGCTTCACCAGCCCAGTGACCGAGAAGCTTCACCAGCCCCGTGTCCGAGAGGCTTCACCAGCCCAGTGACCGAGAGGCTTCACCAGCCCCGTGTCCGAGAGGCTTCACCAGCCCAGTGACTGAGAAGCTTCACCAGCCCCGTGACCGAGAGGCTTCACCAGCCCAGTGACCGAGAGGCTTCACCAGCCCAGTGACCGAGAGGCTTCACCAGCCCAGTGACCGAGAGGCTTCACCAGCCCCGTGTCCGAGAGGCTTCACCAGCCCAGTGACCGAGAGGCTTCACCAGCCCAGTGACTGAGAGGCTTCACCAGCCCCGTGACCGAGAGGCTTCACCAGCCCAGTGACTGAGAGGCTTCACCAGCCCCGTGACCGAGAGGCTTCACCAGCCCAGTGACCGAGAGGCTTCACCAGCCCCGTGACCGAGAGGCTTCACCAGCCCCGTGACCGAGAGGCTTCACCAGCCCAGTGACCGAGAGGCTTCACCAGCCCAGTGACTGAGAGGCTTCACCAGCCCCGTGACCGAGAGGCTTCACCAGCCCAGTGACTGAGAGGCTTCACCAGCCCCGTGACCGAGAGGCTTCACCAGCCCAGTGACCGAGAGGCTTCACCAGCCCCGTGACCGAGAGGCTTCACCAGCCCCGTGACCGAGAGGCTTCACCAGCCCAGTGACCCAGTGACCCAGTGACCGAGAGGCTTCACCAGCCCCGTGACCGAGAGGCTTCACCAGCCCCGTGACCGAGAGGCTTCACCAGCCCAGTGACCGAGAGGCTTCACCAGCCCCGTGACCGAGAGGCTTCACCAGCCCAGTGACCGAGAGGCTTCACCAGCCCCATGACCGAGGAGAGGCTTCACCAGCCCCGTGACCGAGCGGCTTCACCAGCCCAGTGACCCAGTGACCGAGAGGCTTCACCAGCCCAGTGACCCAGTGACCGAGAGGCTTCACCAGCCCCGTGACCGAGAGGCTTCACCAGCCCCGTGACCGAGAGGCTTCACCAGCCCCGTGACCGAGAGGCTTCACCAGCCCAGTGACCGAGAGGCTTCACCAGCCCCATGACCGAGGAGAGGCTTCACCAGCCCCGTGACCGAGCGGCTTCACCAGCCCAGTGACCCAGTGACCGAGAGGCTTCACCAGCCCAGTGACCCAGTGACCGAGAGGCTTCACCAGCCCCGTGTCCGAGAGGCTTCACCAGCCCAGTGACCCAGTGACCGAGAGGCTTCACCAGCCCAGTGACCGAGAGGCTTCACCAGCCCCGTGACCGAGAGGCTTCACCAGCCCCGTGTCCGAGAGGCTTCACCAGCCCCGTGACCCAGTGACCGAGAGGCTTCACCAGCCCCGTGACCGAGAGGCTTCACCAGCCCCGTGTCCGAGAGGCTTCACCAGCCCAGTGACCGAGAGGCTTCACCAGCCCAGTGACCGAGAGGCTTCACCAGCCCAGTGACTGAGAGGCTTCACCAGCCCAGTGACCCAGTGACCGAGAGGCTTCACCAGCCCCGTGACCGAGAGGCTTCACCAGCCCAGTGTCCGAGAGGCTTCACCAGCCCAGTGACCGAGAGGCTTCACCAGCCCCGTGACCGAGAGGCTTCACCAGCCCAGTGTCCGAGAGGCTTCACCAGCCCAGTGACCGAGAGGCTTCACCAGCCCCGTGACCGAGAGGCTTCACCAGCCCCGTGACCGAGAGGCTTCACCAGCCCCGTGACCGAGAGGCTTCACCAGCCACGTGACCGAGAGGCTTCACCAGCCCCGTGACCGAGAGGCTTCACCAGCCCAGTGACCCAGTGACCGAGAGGCTTCACCAGCCCCGTGACCGAGAGGCTTCACCTGCCCCATGACCGAGAGGCTTCACCAGCCCAGTGACCGAGAGGCTTCACCAGCCCCGTGACCGAGAGGCTTCACCAGCCCAGTGACCGAGAGGCTTCACCAGCCCCGTGACCGAGAGGCTTCACCAGCCCCGTGACCGAGAGGCTTCACCAGCCCCGTGACCGAGAGGCTTCACCAGCCCAGTGACCGAGAGGCTTCACCAGCCCAGTGACCCAGTGACTGAGAGGCTTCACCAGCCCCGTGACCGAGAGGCTTCACCAGCCCAGTGACCGAGAGGCTTCACCAGCCCAGTGACCCAGTGACTGAGAGGCTTCACCAGCCCCGTGTCCGAGAGGCTTCACCAGCCCCGTGACCGAGAGGCTTCACCAGCCCCGTGACTGAGAGGCTTCACCAGCCCAGTGACCGAGAGGCTTCACCAGCCCAGTGACCCAGTGACTGAGAGGCTTCACCAGCCCCGTGACCGAGAGGCTTCACCAGCCCAGTGACCGAGAGGCTTCACCAGCCCCGTGACCGAGGAGAGGCTTCACCAGCCCAGTGACCGAGAGGCTTCACCAGCCCAGTGACCCAGTGACTGAGAGGCTTCACCAGCCCCGTGACCGAGAGGCTTCACCAGCCCAGTGACCGAGAGGCTTCACCAGCCCCGTGACCGAGGAGAGGCTTCACCAGCCCAGTGACCCAGTGACTGAGAGGCTTCACCAGCCCCGTGTCCGAGAGGCTTCACCAGCCCCGTGACCGAGAGGCTTCACCAGCCCCGTGACTGAGAGGCTTCACCAGCCCCGTGACCGAGAGGCTTCACCAGCCCAGTGACCGAGAGGCTTCACCAGCCCAGTGACCGAGAGGCTTCACCAGCCCAGTGACCGAGAGGCTTCACCAGCCCCGTGACCGAGACGGGTCTGCGGGCGGAGACACGGGCAGTGACCGCAGAGCGAGGCCTGTTCTTGGGCTTGAACTGCACTAGCTTAGCTTAGCACCCCTGCTAGCTTAGCCTAGCACCTCTGCTAGCTTAGCATAGCACCCCTGCTAGTTTAGCATAGCACCTCTGCTAGCTTAGCATAGCACCTCTGCTAGCTTAGCATAGCACCCCTGCTAGCTTAGCATAGCACCCCTGCTAGCTTAGCATAGTACCTCTGCTAGCTTAGCATAGCACCCCTGCTAGCTTAGCATAGCACCCCTGCTAGCTTATCTTAGCACCCCTGCTAGCTTAGCATAGCACCTCTGCTAGCTTAGCATAGCACCTCTGCTAGCTTAGCTTAGCACCCCTGCTAGCTTAGCATAGCACCCCTGCTAGCTTATCTTAGCACCCCTGCTAGCTTAGCTTAGCACCCCTGCTAGTTAAGCATAGCACCCCTGCTAGCTTATCTTAGCACCCCTGCTAGCTTAGCATAGCACCCTGCTAGTTTAGCTTAGCACCGCCGCTCCACTAAGCAGAGAAAAGTGTCGCGCAGCGTTGTACAACACAAACAATAACGTAACGTAATGCTTGAGCGGTTAAAGTACTTGCTAAACAGTAAAATAACAGCCTTAGTAGTAGTTTACCTTTGCACAGACAGAACTCAGATGAAACCTGTGGCATGAGTAGCTCAGTATCTCCCTCTTCCTCGTCTCTCTCCTTTCTGGGAGACTGGCCTGGACGTCGCCTGCTGCCTGCTGGGCTACACGAGAAAATAATATGAAGCTTTTAGAGCAAATTAAAAACCCCGCTCTAAGACTTTCTTCAAATAGCCCACGCCTTTGAAGCTAGCTTTAGCACCGCATGGATTACTTTACAAAAATATATATCTTTATATGAGCAGGACATGGCTTAGGGTGATATTGAACATATATTTGGCTAAAACACAAGTGAAAGATTGTTTCCTTACTTTAGCTCGATCCTCAGCGAAGAAAAGTTCACTCCATTTGAAAACAAAGCTGTTGAAATGTAGTGATATATAACGGATGTGGATCAGATTCTTCCGCCAGTTTTGTCCAGATTGATTTTTACCAACAACATTTCTTAAGCTGTTACAGTAAGAGTTATTATTAAAAATAAGTATTCACAATATTATTTGATATTATTTTCTAGCACTATATGTGTGGCAGTAATATGGTTCTGGGGTTACAAGATCCGCTCTCTTTCTGAAACTTACCAAACTAAGTCAAGTTCATGTATTTAAATGTTCCCAACACACCTTTGACCTAACTGAGGAGGAGCTCAGACCTGAGGAGGAGCTCAGACCTGAGGAGGAGCTCAGACCTGAGGAGGAGCTCAGACCTGAGGAGGAGCTCAGACCTGAGGAGGAGCTCAGACCTGAGGAGGAGCTCAGACCTGAGGAGGAGCTCAGGGCTGAGGAGGAGCTCAGGCTGAGGAGGAGCTCAGACCTGAGGAGGAGCTCAGGGCTGAGGAGGAGCTCAGACCTGAGGAGGAGCTCAGACCTGAGGAGGAGCTCAGGGCTGAGGAGGAGCTCAGGGCTGAGGAGGAGCTCAGGGCTGAGGAGGAGCTCAGGCCTGAGGAGGAGCTCAGACCTGAGGAGGAGCTCAGACCTGAGGAGGAGCTCAGGGCTGAGGAGGAGCTCAGACCTGAGGAGGAGCTCAGACCTGAGGAGGAGGAGCTCAGACCTGAGGAGGAGCTCAAGGCTGAGGAGGAGCTCAGACCTGAGGAGGAGCTCAGACCTGAGGAGGAGCTCAGACCTGAGGAGGAGCTCAGACCTGAGGAGGAGCTCAGGGCTGAGGAGGAGCTCAGACCTGAGGAGGAGCTCAGACCTGAGGAGGAGCTCAGACCTGAGGAGGAGCTCAGACCTGAGGAGGAGCTCAGGCCTGAGGAGGAGCTCAGGCCTGAGGAGGAGGAGCTGTGGTGAGTGTGAGGTGCAGAGTCTGAACTGTGGCAGAGCTGATTATGCAAAGCTGTGATCAGGGAATAACACGGCGTGAGGTCTGTACATGAAACTCTATTTAAATTCAGATAAACCTTTATGTCTCCGTCTCTAAGCCCTTCTCCGTCTCCTCCCCCTCCTCCCCCCCTCGTCTCGTCTCCTCCTCTCCTCGTCTCCTCCCCCCGTCCCCCCCCCTCGTCCCCCCCCCCCCCCCCCCCCTCGTCTCCTCCGTCCTCGATCCATTGGTTTTGGTCCAAAGCCTTAAACAGGTTTAATGTTTCTCATTCAGGCCCGAGACATTGATATTCATAAACGGATCCAGCTTTTATACGCCTTAAGCAGTCGTCTGTCCGGAGGTGTCTGCGGAGGCTCAGACTGCGGGACATTCAGCAGAGACCAGACGCAGCGCAGTGGCCTGGGGGGGCCTGAAGAAGAAGAAGAAGAAGAAGAAGAAGAAGAAGAAGAAGAAGAAGAAGAAGAAAAAGAAGAAGAATAGATAAAATCACAAAGTTCTTCACAGAATCACAGAAACATCACATCGTTTACAGGAACAATCTCAGCCTCGTCGACTCAAAGCTCGTCTGAACAGCCGTGTCTTCAGCTGCTTTTTGAAGGACTCAGAGTCGGCTACGCAGCGACAGAGGAAGGTCGTTCCACAGTTTAGGAGCAGCGGCTTCACAGGACAGGTCTCCTCTGGTTTAAAGCGGGTTCTTGGGACAGTGAGGAGGTTCTGGCTCGAGGACCTAAAGGTGCGACCGGAGGAGTCGGGCACAGCAGGTCAGATACATATGTGGGAGCCTGACCGCGCAGCGCTCTGAAAGTCAAAACTAACATTTTAGGTTTGTTAAAACAAGTCAAAAGGGAGTTACGATAATCTAAACGAGACGAGATAAAAGCATGAATCACATATTCTAGATCAGAGTTGGATAAAATTGGCCTCAACTTGGCGATGTTTCTCAGATGGAAGAAACAGTTTGTCTCCAGGTGCCTCGAGCGGCTTCAGGAGACACAGACTGGTCAAACCAAACACCAAGATCTCTGATGCTCGACTGAACCGGAGCCCAGAGAACCAAGCTGGTTTTCTGCTCTGGAGCAATAATCACAGTCTCAGTCTTTTAGAATTCAGCTGAAGGCAGTTTTCATGAAGCCACGACTTCACACGTGAAAGACATGAACTCTGCCAGTCTGTGCATCTCGGACTCTTAAAGGAAAAGTACAGCTGAATATCATCAGCGTAGAGGTGATAAGACACATTTTTAAAACGGCTGATGATTTTTCCAGGAGGGCTGATGTACAACAAAAACAAAGCCCCAAGACGGATCCCTGAGGAACACCATGCAGCAACGGACTGGCATCAGACACAATGTTATTAATACATACAGAGAATAGGACGTCAAAACTGAAGACTGAAGACTGAAGACTGAAGACTGAAGACTGAAGACTGAAGACTAATCCGTGTACCTTTCGATCATTAGTTATTCCGTAAAATCAGAAAAACAACATTTCCATTTGTTTTTTTGTTTTTTTCCCTTTCTAAACTTGAATTAGAAAAAGAAATCTTGCATACGTCAATGTCAATGTGTTTGTTTTAGTTCTAGTTGTTTTTAATTCCCTCCAAAATTATGACGTTACTATTATTTCGTTTTATTATTGTTTGCGACACCGGAAGTGAGGAGAGACCTCAGCTCAGAGCCGCTCCTACACTTGCTTGGAAAGTTTTATGCAGATACTTTTCAAAAATTGGGCAACACATGCAGAGATCAGAGATGCTTTATATTACCACGGAGGGAAGGGTTGCTCAGAAATATCCGTGAGGAGATTCTGCTTGGAAAACAACCTTATAAAGCTGGGCAGACACTGTGTGTCTCTGTCGTGCAGTGGACAGGGGGCTACGAGCCACGAATAGCTGCTCACGACGAACGTACGAGTGAAAATCGCACGGTCGCAAGGTTTTCAAACATGTTTGATATTGTTTGCGAGTCGTGCGGTCCTGGCCCTGTGGCAGCGACACTGAAGCCGGCAGAAAGCAGCGCGAACACGGGAAATGCAGCTGCAGGCGCCGGGAGGAGAGGACACACGCGTTATCAGTCCCGTCGCCAGACGTCAGTCTTAAGGGGGGCATGTGAAATCCACATTTACTATTAAGTACATATTTTTCATATGGCATTCACGCAGCCCTGGCGCACACTGATCATTACATTAAACATAATCAACAGCAAATAGGACCAGACCAACTACAGCTGCAACATGAGTCCTCGTGGAGGAAACGTCAGTACAGTTGCAGGTGCGTTTCTCCGAGCTGAGCCTCATCAACACATCCTTCAACTCAAACTTGAACTCATGAGTGAGGTCCTTTTCAGAAGCAGATGAATGAGCTGGGCCTTGCATCTGTGCAGAATACTGCGCCGATGCAACGAAAACACGTTTCTGAGTGTGGAAAAACGACCGGACTCTGAGGCTGTAGAACGAGCGCCTGTACCCCCACACTCCCCCCCCCCTCACCACCGTTTTTGGACCATGAACATGCCTCGGTCAGAGCTGTGGCGGCGTCCACTTTTCAGTCTCTCTCAGCTTCACTAAAGCTCCAGTGTCTGAGTGTAAAACGCACACTTGGAACACGGGCTCTTTTCGACTTCAGCGCTTTGTAGTAAAACACACACGAGCACCTGTCACTGCCTTTGCCTCTCACGAGCCGGGACGGGAAATGAGCATAAAGAGGCGACATCGTGGACTCTCAGAGCGGAGGATGATCGTTAATACGCCTCTATCATATCAGATATGTTTTATTTTGTGCCCAGACAATACGGGAGCCGTGCGCAATTGTGCACGAGCGCAGCTTAGAGGGAACCGTGCCAGAGGAAGAGAGAGAGGGGTGAACTGCCGCCGGTCCCCTCTCTCGGTGTTAGGAGAGGAAATACTTGTTGTGGAGTTTGGGCTGGTCTAATCAGGCAGAAAGCGCAAAAGTAACAGTGATACGTAGCTTATCTTTGCCCAATTTTCCGTGGCTTCTCGTGGTTATACGGCGTATACCTGCGTATCACGTAGACGACATCACATCTGTGTCTGGGGGGCACAAGCATCTTGGGGGACGAGCACGGCCCCCTTTGGCCCACCCGTAGCGACGGGTATGCGCTTTATTATATATATTTTTTATTCCTCTTCGTCACTTTAGTTGTGCATGATTACTTTGCAAAACAAAAGTCACTGCTGAAGTGGGGGGGGAGAGAGGAGTGGCAGAGGGACAGTTTGGGAATGCACGACGGGAAAGGGTTTTAGAGGCGGCTCTGGGGAAACAGAGAGAGAGAGAGAGAGAGCTCCCGAACGCTCCCGGCACCAGCTCTCCCGGGCCATGGGAGAGAAAAAGGCGCGTGGAGTCCGTGTGAGGCGAGTGCAGGAGCCCCGACACTCACATCTTTCACCTGTTCGCTCAGCTCCGCCGCCTCCGAAGCGACATCACCGCCCACTGCCTCCTCCTCCGCCCCGGTCACCTCGGCTGCTGCTGCTGCAGCTCCACGAGGAGCTCAAAGTGAGCAGCAACGAGTTTGAGAAATAAAAGTCCTAATGAAATAATAAACAACGGTTACAGAGGAGATCGCGTTGAAGCTCGACCTCTTTTGCTTAAGTTTGTTTTTGTTTCCCTCTTGCGCGAGGGAGAGAGAGGCAGAGAAAAAGTTACTCATCATTTCCAGGAGCAAATCAAACCTAAGCAGTAGTGAACAAAATAACGGAGCTGTTTTAGCAGTGTTTGTTTCCACTGCATAGCAAAGAAATGGGTCAATATTTTATTTAGAATTTTTTGCCTTTTCAATTTAATTTAGAAAATGGAAATACAACAAAACAACCACATAATTAGTTTTTCTGATTTTATTTTGAAATGGAATAACTAATGATCGAAAGGTACACGGATTAAACTGAATACTGAGTACTGAGTACTGAATACAGCAGCCATCCGGATGTCAGGAGAAACTTTCAGTAAGGCCGTCTCAGTAGAGCATCTTACGGAAGCCCGATTGAAATTGGTCAAACATTTCTTCATTATAAAGAAAAGCAGTCGGCTCTTCTGCTCCACCTTTTCCACAACTTTGGAGAGACAGGGTGATTTTTGAGGGCCTGTAATATCCAGGTACAGCTGGTCCAAGTTGTTTTTAAAATGGGCTTAATGTTGCCTCTTTAAAAACGTGTGGAACAAACCCAGACACAAGAGACACATGGATCAATTCAACAACATGAGGAGCAACGATATCAACAGCTTCATGTGTAGTACTGCAGTATGTGTAGTACTGCAGTACTACACATACTGCAGTACTACACATACTGCAGTACTACACATACTGCAGTACTACACATACTACTGCAGTACTACACATACTGCAGTATATGAAGCACCTTGTGCGTCTGATCCGTGTCTTTGATGTTCCTAAAGCCTCAGTGACACGTGTCGACTGTGACCAATCGGATTCATCCGTTTGTGCGGTTTAAAGGGGGGGGAGGGGGGGAGACCTGGGGGTGGGCAGACCTGAGGGGGGGGGGGGGGGGGCAGAGGCAGAGGAGGAGGAGGAGGAGGAGGAGGAGGAGGAGGAGGAGGAGGAGGAGGAGGCCGGCGCCGCAGCAGTATCATAATGTCCACGAATTGGAAATAAAGTCACATCCGAGCTCAGTGACCTCTGACCTCAGCGGTTCCCAAAGTGAGGTGGGGGCCCCCTGGAGGCCCCAGAGGCTTCGCTGACGGCCTGAAGCCACAAGGACATGAAGGAAGGTGTTCAAGTTATTAAGTCTCAAACACCACAAAACTCTGGATGAAACAGCGGGTTTTAGTTTCCTCCGAAAGCACCGACAGAGCCGAGACATTCTGTGGATTTAAGACTTAGGACATGTCGGTCCAGTCGAGCTGAGCCTCTGCACAGACTCTGGGTCGTGTGGGTCAGGGAGCAGACTCAGGTAAACCTCCTGGACCCTGGAGAAAGAAGACGAGGCAGCGCGATGTGAAGAGGAAGAGCAGCTCCGAGTGCGGCTTTAATGAACCACTCCTCAGTCGGCCTCTCTGTCGCCCTCTCACACAGGCCACACGTCACACGCCACACGCCACACGCCAGGTCACGCGTGTGCCATGTTGTGTCTGTAGTTGCACACGGGCTGCGCCGGCAGAGGAGCTGGCCCTTTATTTTTCACCGTGTCTCCTGAACCTCCTGTTCCTCAAATCCCTCCTTCTTCCCCAAAGCTTGTCTCCTAAGTCCTCGCCTCCTAAATCCTCATCTCCTGAGTCCTTGCCTCCTAAGTCCTTGCCTCCTTGGCTCCTCACCGACCGTGACCAATGAGATTCATCGATTTGTTGTCGCTCCCTCAGAGCTCAACATCTTCATTTTACACCGAGTCGACGAGGAGGAAGGAAGGAGGGAGGAGGGAGGAGGGAGGAGGAGGGAGGAGGGAGGAGGAGGGAGGAAGGAAGGAGGGAGGAGGGAGGAAGGAGGGCTATGGTTGAACTTGCCAGTATGAGGGTCACAGGAGAGACAGTGTCTTGTATCTATTTAATAATTACAGACTTCATTTATTTATGAGACGTAACGTTTGACAGCAGCTTTTTAGGACAAAACAGTAAAACTAAAATGTGATTGTTTCTATGACGACGACAGGAGTTAAACACGTCGATCCATCACAGACTGTTCTTCAGAGTGAGAGTCGGGGTGTTTCTTTTATCCAGGTTAAAAACAGACACAAACATACAAATATAATAATAAAAATCTAAACTCTTTTTACTCTCTCTCTCCTCCTGCTCGGGTCCTCTACCAGAGGCCTGGGAGCCTGAGGGTTCTGCAGTGTCTTTTCTGGACCGAGATGTCTGATGTATTTCCTGGGATCTGCTGGAGCCACTCCTCCAGTTTGGGGGTCACTGCCCCGAGTGGCTCCACTGATGCTTCACCCTCCAGGTTTTCTCCAGCTCTTCTCTGAGCCCCTGGTGTTTCTCTAGTTTTTCGTGTTCCTTTTTCCTGATGTTGAAGTCTTGGTGTTGCTTTGTCGACCACAGCGGCTCCTCTGCTCTTTGTCTCCACCACAATGTCCGGTTGGTTCATCACCTTCTGTCCGTCTGGATCTGGACGTCCCACAGGATCTTGGCTCGGTCGTTCTCCACCACCTTTGGAGGTGTTTCCCACTTTGACCTTGGGGTTTCCAGCCCATGCTCTGCACAGATGTTCATGTACACTATGTTCCTCTGCACAGATGTTCCTCTTGGTGATGGAGCTCCATGGGCGCAGATGTGTCTCCAAACGGACAATGACCCGAAACAAACGACCAGGTTAGAAAGTGACGTAAGAATAAAAGAGTCCTGATCTCAGTCCAGCTGAAGAATCGTGAGGTGACAGTGTTGTTCCTCATTAACACCGTTAGCCTCGTTAGCGTTTACAGCTTACGATTGGCTCTGACAATCCATTACCCATAATCCCCGCTGGAGCTGGCAGTTAGCGCTCAATTAGCCAAGAGCAGGTAAACAAACACTCAGCTCCAGGAGACGTAGCTCCAGGAGACGTAGCTCCAGAGAGACGTAGCTCCAGGAGACGTAGCTCCAGAGAGACGTAGCTCCAGAGAGACGTAGCTCCAGGAGACGTAGCTCCAGGAGACGCAGCTCCAGAGAGACGTAGCTCCAGAGAGACGTAGCTCCAGGAGACGTAGCTCCAGAGAGACGTAGCTCCAGGAGACGTAGCTCCAGAGAGACGTAGCTCCAGGAGACGTAGCTCCAGAGAGACGTAGCTCCAGAGAGACGTAGCTCCAGGAGACGTAGCTCCAGGAGACGTAGCTCCAGAGAGACGTAGCTCCAGGAGACGTAGCTCCAGAGAGACGTAGCTCCAGGAGACGCAGCTCCAGGAGACGTAGCTCCAGAGAGACGTAGCTCCAGGAGACGTAGCTCCAGGAGACGTAGCTCCAGGAGACGTAGCTCCAGAGAGATTTAGCTCCAGGAGACGTAGCTCCAGGAGACGTAGCTCCAGAGAGATTTAGCTCCAGGAGACGTAGCTCCAGGAGACGTAGCTCCAGAGAGATTTAGCTCCAGGAGACGTAGCTCCAGGAGACGTAGCTCCAGAGAGATTTAGCTCCAGGAGACGTAGCTCCAGAGGGATTTAGCTCCAGGAGACGTAGCTCCAGGAGACGTAGCTCCAGAGAGATTTAGCTCCAGGAGACGTAGCTCCAGGAGACGCAGCTCCAGAGAGATTTAGCTCCAGGAGACGCAGCTCCAGAGAGATTTAGCTCCAGGAGACGTAGCTCCAGAGAGACGTAGCTCCAGAGACGTAGCTCCAGGAGACGTAGCTCCAGAGAGACGTAGCTCCAGGAGACGTAGCTCCAGAGAGACGCAGCTCCACAGAGACGTAGCTCCAGAGAGACGTAGCTCCAGGAGACGTAGCTCCAGGAGACGTAGCTCCAGAGAGACGTAGCTCCAGAGAGACGTAGCTCCAGAGAGACGTAGCTCCAGGAGACGTAGCTCCAGAGAGACGTAGCTCCAGGAGACGCAGCTCCAGGAGACGTAGCTCCAGAGAGACGTAGCTCCAGAGAGACGTAGCTCCAGAGAGACGTAGCTCCAGGAGACGTAGCTCCAGGAGACGTAGCTCCACAGAGACGTAGCTCCAGAGAGACGTAGCTCCAGGAGACGTAGCTCCAGAGAGACGTAGCTCCAGAGAGACGTAGCTCCAGAGAGACGTAGCTCCAGGAGACGTAGCTCCAGGAGACGTAGCTCCACAGAGACGTAGCTCCAGAGAGACGTAGCTCCAGGAGACGCAGCTCCAGAGAGACGTAGCTCCAGAGAGACGTAGCTCCAGAGAGACGTAGCTCCAGGAGACGTAGCTCCGGGAGACGTAGCTCCAGGAGACGCAGCTCCAGAGAGACGTAGCTCCAGAGAGACGTAGCTCCAGAGAGACGTAGCTCCAGAGAGACGTAGCTCCAGAGAGACGTAGCTCCGGGAGACGTAGCTCCAGGAGACGCAGCTCCAGAGAGACGTAGCTCCAGGAGACGCAGCTCCAGGAGACGTAGCTCCAGGAGACGTAGCTCCAGGAGACGCAGCTCCAGAGAGACGTAGCTCCAGAGAGACGTAGCTCCAGAGAGACGTAGCTCCAGGAGACGTATCTCCAGGAGACGTAGCTCCAGAGAGACGTAGCTCCAGGAGACGTAGCTCCAGGAGACGTAGCTCCAGAGAGACGTAGCTCCAGAGAGACGTAGCTCCAGGAGACGTAGCTCCAGGAGACGTAGCTCCACAGAGACGTAGCTCCAGAGAGACGTAGCTCCAGGAGACGTAGCTCCAGAGAGACGTAGCTCCAGAGAGACGTAGCTCCAGAGAGACGTAGCTCCAGAGAGACGTAGCTCCAGAGAGACGTAGCTCCGGGAGACGTAGCTCCAGGAGACGCAGCTCCAGAGAGACGTAGCTCCAGGAGACGCAGCTCCAGGAGACGTAGCTCCAGGAGACGTAGCTCCAGGAGACGCAGCTCCAGAGAGACGTAGCTCCAGAGAGACGTAGCTCCAGAGAGACGTAGCTCCAGAGAGACGTAGCTCCAGAGAGACGTAGCTCCAGAGAGACGTAGCTCCGGGAGACGTAGCTCCAGGAGACGCAGCTCCAGAGAGACGTAGCTCCAGGAGACGCAGCTCCAGGAGACGTAGCTCCAGGAGACGTAGCTCCAGGAGACGCAGCTCCAGAGAGACGTAGCTCCAGAGAGACGTAGCTCCAGAGAGACGTAGCTCCAGGAGACGTATCTCCAGGAGACGTAGCTCCAGAGAGACGTAGCTCCAGGAGACGTAGCTCCAGGAGACGTAGCTCCAGAGAGACGTAGCTCCAGAGAGACGTAGCTCCAGGAGACGTAGCTCCAGGAGACGTAGCTCCACAGAGACGTAGCTCCAGAGAGACGTAGCTCCAGGAGACGTAGCTCCAGAGAGACGTAGCTCCAGAGAGACGTAGCTCCAGAGAGACGTAGCTCCAGAGAGACGTAGCTCCAGAGAGACGTAGCTCCGGGAGACGTAGCTCCAGGAGACGCAGCTCCAGAGAGACGTAGCTCCAGGAGACGCAGCTCCAGGAGACGTAGCTCCAGGAGACGTAGCTCCAGGAGACGCAGCTCCAGAGAGACGTAGCTCCAGAGAGACGTAGCTCCAGAGAGACGTAGCTCCAGGAGACGTATCTCCAGGAGACGTAGCTCCAGAGAGACGTAGCTCCAGGAGACGTAGCTCCAGGAGACGCAGCTCCAGGAGACGTAGCTCCAGGAGACGCAGCTCCAGGAGACGTAGCTCCAGGAGACGTAGCTCCAGGAGACGTAGCTCCAGGAGACGTAGCTCCAGAGAGACGTAGCTCCAGGAGACGTAGCTCCAGGAGACGTAGCTCCAGGAGACGCAGCTCCAGAGAGACGTAGCTCCAGGAGACGTAGCTCCAGGAGACGCAGCTCCAGAGAGACGTAGCTCCAAAGAGACGTAGGTCCAGAGAGACGTAGCTCCAGGAGACGTAGCTCCAGAGAGACGTAGCTCCAGGAGACGTATCTCCAGGAGACGTAGCTCCAGAGAGACGTAGCTCCAGGAGACGTAGCTCCAGGAGACGTAGCTCCAGAGAGACGTAGCTCCAGGAGACGCAGCTCCAGGAGACGTAGCTCCAGGAGACGTAGCTCCAGAGAGACGTAGCTCCAGGAGACGTAGCTCCAGGAGACGCAGCTCCAGGAGACGTAGCTCCAGAGAGACGTAGCTCCAGGAGACGTAGCTCCAGGAGACGTAGCTCCAGGAGACGTAGCTCCAGAGAGACGTAGCTCCAGAGAGACGTAGCTCCAGGAGACGTAGCTCCAGAGAGACGTAGCTCCAGGAGACGTAGCTCCAGGAGACGCAGCTCCAGGAGACGTAGCTCCAGAGAGACGTAGCTCCAGGAGACGTAGCTCCAGAGAGACGTAGCTCCAGGAGACGCAGCTCCAGGAGACGTAGCTCCAGGAGACGCAGCTCCAGAGAGACGTAGCTCCAGAGAGACGTAGCTCCAGGAGACGTAGCTCCAGAGAGACGTAGCTCCAGAGAGACGTAGCTCCAGAGAGACGTAGCTCCAGGAGACGTAGCTCCAGAGAGACGTAGCTCCAGAGAGACGTAGCTCCAGGAGACGCAGCTCCAGAGAGACGTAGCTCCAGAGAGACGTAGCTCCAGGAGACGCAGCTCCAGGAGACGCAGCTCCAGGAGACGCAGCTCCAGGAGACGTAGCTCCAGAGAGACGTAGCTCCAGGAGACGCAGCTCCAGGAGACGTAGCTCCAGGAGACGTAGCTCCAGAGAGACGTAGCTCCAGAGAGACGTAGCTCCAGGAGACGCAGCTCCAGGAGACGTAGCTCCAGAGAGACGTAGCTCCAGGAGACGTAGCTCCAGAGAGACGTAGCTCCAGAGAGACGTAGCTCCAGGAGACGTAGCTCCAGAGAGACGTAGCTCCAGAGAGACGTAGCTCCAGAGAGACGTAGCTCCAGGAGACGTAGCTCCAGAGAGACGTAGCTCCAGAGAGACGTAGCTCCAGGAGACGTAGCTCCAGAGAGACGTAGCTCCAGAGAGACGTAGCTCCAGGAGACGCAGCTCCAGGAGACGCAGCTCCAGAGAGACGTAGCTCCAGGAGACGTAGCTCCAGAGAGACGTAGCTCCAGAGAGACGTAGCTCCAGAGAGACGTAGCTCCAGAGAGACGTAGCTCCAGGAGACGTAGCTCCAGGAGACATAGCTCCGGGAGACGTAGCTCCAGAGAGACGTAGCTCCAGGAGACGTAGCTCCAGAGAGACGTAGCTCCAGAGAGACGTAGCTCCAGGAGACGCAGCTCCAGGAGACGCAGCTCCAGAGAGACGTAGCTCCAGAGAGACGTAGCTCCAGGAGACGCAGCTCCAGGAGACGCAGCTCCAGGAGACGCAGCTCCAGAGAGACGTAGCTCCAGAGAGACGTAGCTCCAGGAGACGCAGCTCCAGGAGACGTAGCTCCAGAGAGACGTAGCTCCAGGAGACGTAGCTCCAGAGAGACGTAGCTCCAGAGAGACGTAGCTCCAGGAGACGCAGCTCCAGGAGACGCAGCTCCAGGAGACGCAGCTCCAGAGAGACGTAGCTCCAGGAGACGTAGCTCCAGGAGACGCAGCTCCAGAGAGACGTAGCTCCAGGAGACGTAGCTCCAGGAGACGTATCTCCAGGAGACGCAGCTCCAGAGAGACGTAGCTCCAGAGAGACGTAGCTCCAGGAGACGTATCTCCAGGAGACGCAGCTCCAGAGAGACGTAGCTCCAGGAGACGTAGCTCCAGAGAGACGTAGCTCCAGGAGACGTAGCTCCAGAGAGACGTAGCTCCAGAGAGACGTAGCTCCAGAGAGACGTAGCTCCAGAGAGACGTAGCTCCAGGAGACGCAGCTCCAGAGAGACGTAGCTCCAGAGAGACGTAGCTCCAGGAGACGTAGCTCCAGGAGACGTAGCTCCAGGAGACGTAGCTCCAGAGAGACGTAGCTCCAGAGAGACGTAGCTCCAGAGAGACGTAGCTCCAGGAGACGTAGCTCCAGGAGACGTAGCTCCAGGAGACGTAGCTCCAGGAGACGTAGCTCCAGGAGACGTAGCTCCAGGAGACGTAGTTCCAGGAGACGTAGCTCCAGGAGACGTAGCTCCAGAGAGACGTAGCTCCAGAGAGACGTAGCTCCAGGAGACGTAGCTCCAGGAGACGTAGCTCCAGGAGACGTAGCTCCAGAGAGACGTAGCTCCAGAGAGACGTAGCTCCAGAGAGACGTAGCTCCAGGAGACGTAGCTCCAGAGAGACGTAGCTCCAGAGAGACGTAGCTCCAGGAGACGTAGCTCCAGGAGACGTAGCTCCAGAGAGACGTAGCTCCGGGAGACGTAGCTCCGGGAGACGTAGCTCCAGGAGACGTAGCTCCAGGAGACGCAGCTCCAGGAGACGTAGCTCCAGGAGACGCAGCTCCGGGAGACGTAGCTCCAGGAGACGTAGCTCCAGGAGACGTAGCTCCAGGAGACTCAGCTCCAGGAGACGTAGCTCCAGGAGACGTAGCTCCAGGAGACGTAGCTCCAGAGAGACGTAGCTCCAGGAGACGTAGCTCCAGAGAGACGTAGCTCCAGAGAGACGTAGCTCCAGAGAGACGTAGCTCCGGGAGACGTAGCTCCAGGAGACGTAGCTCCAGAGAGACGTAGCTCCAGAGAGACGTAGCTCCGGGAGACGTAGCTCCAGAGAGACGTAGCTCCAGAGAGACGTAGCTCCAGAGAGACGTAGCTCCAGAGAGACGGAGCTCCAGGAGACGTAGCTCCAGGAGACGTAGCTCCAGAGAGACGTAGCTCCAGAGAGACGTAGCTCCGGGAGACGTAGCTCCAGGAGACGTAGCTCCAGAGAGACGTAGCTCCAGAGAGACGTAGCTCCGGGAGACGTAGCTCCAGAGAGACGTAGCTCCAGGAGACGTAGCTCCAGGAGACGTAGCTCCAGGAGACGTAGCTCCAGAGAGACGTAGCTCCAGGAGACGTAGCTCCAGGAGACGTAGCTCCAGGAGACGTCGCTCCAGGAGACGTCGCTCCAGGAGACGTAGCTCCAGGAGACGCAGCTCCAGGAGACGTAGCTCCAGAGAGACGTAGCTCCGGGAGACGTAGCTCCGGGAGACGTAGCTCCAGGAGACGTAGCTCCAGGAGACGCAGCTCCAGAGAGACGTAGCTCCAGGAGACGCAGCTCCAGGAGACGTAGCTCCAGGAGACGCAGCTCCAGAGAGACGTAGCTCCAGGAGACGTAGCTCCAGAGAGACGTAGCTCCAGAGAGACGTAGCTCCAGGAGACGTAGCTCCAGAGAGACGTAGCTCCAGGAGACGTAGCTCCAGAGTGACGTAGCTCCAGGAGACGTAGCTCCAGAGAGACGTAGCTCCAGAGAGACGTAGCTCCAGGAGACGTAGCTCCAGGAGACGCAGCTCCAGGAGACGTAGCTCCAGGAGACGCAGCTCCAGGAGACGTAGCTCCAGGAGACGCAGCTCCAGGAGACGTAGCTCCAGGAGACGCAGCTCCAGGAGACGTAGCTCCAGAGAGACGTAGCTCCAGAGAGACGTAGCTCCAGGAGACGCAGCTCCAGAGAGACGTAGCTCCAGGAGACGTAGCTCCAGGAGACGTAGCTCCAGGAGACGTAGCTCCAGGAGACGTCGCTCCAGGAGACGTAGCTCCAGGAGACGCAGCTCCGGGAGACGTAGCTCCAGGAGACGTAGCTCCAGGAGACGTAGCTCCAGGAGACGTAGCTCCGGGAGACGTAGCTCCGGGAGACGTAGCTCCAGAGAGACGTAGCTCCAGAGAGACGTAGCTCCAGGAGACGTAGCTCCAGAGAGACGTAGCTCCAGAGAGACGTAGCTCCGGGAGACGTAG
Source organism: Gobius niger (assembly GCF_951799975.1). Classification (NCBI taxonomy): domain Eukaryota; kingdom Metazoa; phylum Chordata; class Actinopteri; order Gobiiformes; family Gobiidae; genus Gobius; species Gobius niger. The sequence goes on from NC_136857.1 coordinate 40,701,490, forward strand.
CTCCAGGAGACGTAGCTCCAGGAGACGTAGCTCCAGGAGACGTAGCTCCAGGAGACGTAGCTCCAGGAGACGTAGCTCCAGGAGACGTAGCTCCAGGAGACGTAGCTCCGGGAGACGTAGCTCCGGGAGACGTAGCTCCAGAGAGACGTAGCTCCAGAGAGACGTAGCACCAGAGAGACGTAGCTCCAGGAGACGTAGCTCCAGAGAGACGTAGCTCCAGGAGACGTAGCTCCAGAGAGACGCAGCTCCAGGAGACGTAGCTCCAGAGAGACGTAGCTCCAGGAGACGTAGCTCCAGAGAGACGCAGCTCCAGAGAGACGTAGCTCCAGAGAGACGCAGCTCCGGGAGACGTAGCTCCAGAGAGACGTAGCTCCAGGAGACGTAGCTCCAGGAGACGCAGCTCCAGAGAGACGTTATTCCAGGAGACGTAGCTCCAGGAGACGTAGCTCCAGGAGACGTAGCTCCAGAGAGACGTAGCTCCAGAGAGACGTAGCTCCAGAGAGACGTAGCTCCAGAGAGACGTAGCTCCAGAGAGACGTAGCTCCAGGAGACGTAGCTCCAGAGAGACGTAGCTCCAGGAGACGTAGCTCCAGAGAGACGTAGCTCCAGAGAGACGTAGCTCCGGGAGACGTAGCTCCGGGAGACGTAGCTCCAGAGAGACGTAGCTCCAGGAGACGCAGCTCCAGAGAGACGTAGCTCCAGAGAGACGTAGCTCCAGAGAGACGTAGCTCCAGAGAGACGTAGCTCCAGGAGACGTCGCTCCAGGAGACGTCGCTCCAGAGAGACGTAGCTCCAGAGAGACGTAGCTCCAGGAGACGTAGCTCCAGGAGACGTAGCTCCAGGAGACGTCGCTCCAGGAGACGTAGCTCCAGAGAGACGTCGCTCCAGGAGACGTCGCTCCAGAAGACGTAGCTCCAGGAGACGCAGCTCCAGAAGACGTAGCTCCAGGAGACGTCGCTCCAGGAGACGTAGCTCCAGAGAGACGTAGCTCCAGAGAGACGTAGCTCCAGGAGACGTAGCTCCAGGAGACGTAGCTCCAGGAGACGTAGCTCCAGGAGACGTAGCTCCAGAGAGACGTAGCTCCAGAGAGACGTAGCTCCAGGAGACGTAGCTCCAGAGAGACGTAGCTCCAGAGAGACGTAGCTCCAGAGAGACGTAGCTCCAGAGAGACGTAGCTCCAGAGAGACGTAGCTCCAGAGAGACGTAGCTCCACAGAGACGTAGCTCCAGAGAGACGTAGCTCCAGAGAGACGTAGCTCCAGAGAGACGTAGCTCCAGAGAGACGTAGCTCCAGAGAGACGTAGCTCCAGGAGACGTAGCTCCAGGAGACGTAGCTCCAGGAGACGTAGCTCCAGGAGACGTAGCTCCAGAGAGACGTAGCTCCAGAGAGACGTAGCTCCAGGAGACGCAGCTCCAGGAGACGTAGCTCCAGGAGACGTAGCTCCAGGAGACGTAGCTCCAGGAGACGTAGCTCCAGAGAGACGTAGCTCCAGAGAGACGTAGCTCCAGGAGACGCAGCTCCAGGAGACGTAGCTCCAGGAGACGTAGCTCCAGGAGACGTAGCTCCAGAGAGACGTAGCTCCAGAGACACGTAGCTCCAGGAGACGCAGCTCCAGGAGACGTAGCTCCAGAGAGACGTAGCTCCAGAAGACGCAGCTCCAGGAGACGTAGCTCCAGGAGACGTAGCTCCAGGAGACGTAGCTCCGGGAGACGTAGCTCCGGGAGACGTAGCTCCAGAAGACGTAGCTCCAGAGAGACGTAGCTCCAGAGAGACGTAGCTCCAGAAGACGCAGCTCCAGGAGACGTAGCTCCAGGAGACGTAGCTCCAGAGAGACGTAGCTCCAGAGAGACGTAGCTCCAGAAGACGCAGCTCCAGGAGACGTAGCTCCAGGAGACGTAGCTCCAGGAGACGTAGCTCCGGGAGACGTAGCTCCGGGAGACGTAGCTCCAGAGAGACGTAGCTCCAGAGAGACGTAGCTCCAGAGAGACGTAGCTCCAGAGAGACGTAGCTCCAGAGAGACGTAGCTCCAGGAGACGTAGCTCCGGGAGACGTAGCTCCAGGAGACGCAGCTCCAGGAGACGTAGCTCCAGGAGACGTAGCTCCAGAGAGACGTAGCTCCAGGAGACGTAGCTCCAGAGAGACGTAGCTCCGGAAGACGCAGCTCCAGGAGACGTAGCTCCAGGAGACGCAGCTCCAGAGAGACGTAGCTCCAGAGAGACGTAGCTCCAGAGAGACGTAGCTCCAGGAGACGTAGCTCCAGAGAGACGTAGCTCCAGAGAGACGTAGCTCCAGGAGACGCAGCTCCAGGAGACGTAGCTCCAGAGAGACGTAGCTCCAGAGAGACGTAGCTCCAGGAGACGCAGCTCCAGGAGACGTAGCTCCAGGAGACGCAGCTCCAGGAGACGTAGCTCCAGGAGACGCAGCTCCAGAGAGACGTAGCTCCAGAGAGACGTAGCTCCAGGAGACGTAGCTCCAGAGAGACGTAGCTCCAGAGAGACGTAGCTCCAGAGAGACGTAGCTCCAGGAGACGCAGCTCCAGGAGACGTAGCTCCAGAGAGACGTAGCTCCAGAGAGACGTAGCTCCAGGAGACGCAGCTCCAGGAGACGTAGCTCCAGGAGACGCAGCTCCAGAGAGACGTAGCTCCAGAGAGACGTAGCTCCAGAGAGACGTAGCTCCAGAGAGACGTAGCTCCAGAGAGACGTAGCTCCAGAGAGACGTAGCTCCGGGAGACGTAGCTCCGGGAGACGTAGCTCCAGAGAGACGTAGCTCCAGAGAGACGTCGCTCCAGGAGACGCAGCTCCAGGAGACGTAGCTCCAGGAGACGTCGCTCCAGAAGACGTAGCTCCGGGAGACGTAGCTCCAGGAGACGTAGCTCCAGGAGACGCAGCTCCAGAGAGACGTAGCTCCAGAGAGACGTAGCTCCAGGAGACGTAGCTCCGGGAGACGTAGCTCCAGAGAGACGTAGCTCCAGAGAGACGTAGCTCCAGGAGACGTAGCTCCAGGAGACGTCGCTCCAGAAGACGTAGCTCCGGGAGACGTAGCTCCAGGAGACGTCGCTCCAGAAGACGTAGCTCCGGGAGACGTAGCTCCAGGAGACGTAGCTCCAGGAGACGTCGCTCCAGAAGACGTAGCTCCGGGAGACGTAGCTCCAGGAGACGTAGCTCCAGGAGACGCAGCTCCAGAGAGACGTAGCTCCAGAGAGACGTAGCTCCAGGAGACGTAGCTCCGGGAGACGTAGCTCCAGAGAGACGTAGCTCCAGAGAGACGTAGCTCCAGGAGACGTAGCTCCAGGAGACGTAGCTCCGGGAGACGTAGCTCCAGAGAGACGTAGCTCCAGAGAGACGTAGCTCCAGAGAGACGTAGCTCCAGGAGACGTAGCTCCAGAGAGACGTAGCTCCAGGAGACGTAGCTCCAGGAGACGTAGCTCCGGGAGACGTAGCTCCAGAGAGACGTAGCTCCAGAGAGACGTAGCTCCAGAGAGACGTAGCTCCAAGAGACGTAGCTCCAGGAGACGCAGCTCCAGAGAGACGTAGCTCCAGGAGACGTAGCTCCAGGAGACGCAGCTCCAGGAGACGTAGCTCCAGGAGACGCAGCTCCAGGAGACGTAGCTCCAGGAGACGTAGCTCCAGAGAGACGTAGCTCCAGAGAGACGTAGCTCCAGAGAGACGTAGCTCCAGGAGACGTAGCTCCAGGAGACGCAGCTCCAGGAGACGTAGCTCCAGGAGACTCAGCTCCAGAGAGACGTAGCTCCAGAGAGACGTAGCTCCAGGAGACGTAGCTCCAGGAGACGTAGCTCCAGAGAGACGTAGCTCCAGGAGACGTAGCTCCAGGAGACGTAGCTCCAGGAGACGCAGCTCCAGAGAGACGTAGCTCCAGAGAGACGTAGCTCCAGGAGACGTAGCTCCAGGAGACGTAGCTCCAGGAGACGTAGCTCCAGGAGACGTAGCTCCAGGAGACGTAGCTCCAGGAGACGTAGCTCCAGGAGACGTAGCTCCAGGAGACGTAGCTCCAGGAGACGTCGCTCCAGAGAGACGCAGCTCCAGGAGACGCAGCTCCAGAGAGACGTAGCTCCAGGAGACGTAGCTCCAGAGAGACGCAGCTCCAGAGAGACGTAGCTCCAGAGAGACGTAGCTCCAGAGAGACGTAGCTCCAGGAGACGTAGCTCCAGGAGACGTAGCTCCAGGAGACGTAGCTCCAGGAGACGTAGCTCCAGGAGACGTAGCTCCAGAGAGACGTAGCTCCAGAGAGACGTAGCTCCAGAGAGACGCAGCTCCAGGAGACGCAGCTCCAGGAGACGTAGCTCCAGGAGACGCAGCTCCAGGAGACGTAGCTCCAGGAGACGTAGCTCCAGAGAGACGTAGCTCCAGAGAGACGTAGCTCCAGAGAGACGTAGCTCCAGGAGACGTAGCTCCAGGAGACGTAGCTCCAGGAGACGCAGCTCCAGAGAGACGCAGCTCCAGAGAGACGTAGCTCCAGAGAGACGCAGCTCCAGGAGACGTAGCTCCAGGAGACGTAGCTCCAGAGAGACGTAGCTCCAGAGAGACGTAGCTCCAGAGAGACGTAGCTCCAGAGAGACGCAGCTCCAGGAGACGCAGCTCCAGGAGACGTAGCTCCAGGAGACGTAGCTCCAGAGAGACGTAGCTCCAGGAGACGTCGCTCCAGAGAGACGTAGCTCCAGAGAGACGTAGCTCCAGAGAGACGTAGCTCCAGAGAGACGTAGCTCCAGAGAGACGTAGCTCCAGAGAGACGTAGCTCCAGAGAGGCGTAGCTCCAGAGAGACGTAGCTCCGGGAGACGTAGCTCCGGGAGACGTAGCTCCGGGAGACGTAGCTCCGGGAGACGTAGCTCCAGGAGACGCAGCTCCAGAGAGACGTAGCTCCAGAGAGACGTAGCTCCAGAGAGACGTAGCTCCAGGAGACGCAGCTCCAGAGAGACGTAGCTCCGGGAGACGCAGCTCCAGAGAGACGTAGCTCCAGGAGACGCAGCTCCAGGAGACGTAGCTCCAGGAGACGCAGCTCCAGAGAGACGTAGCTCCAGAGAGACGTAGCTCCAGAGAGACGTAGCTCCAGGAGACGCAGCTCCAGAGAGACGTAGCTCCAGAGAGACGTAGCTCCAGGAGACGTAGCTCCAGGAGACGCAGCTCCAGGAGACGCAGCTCCAGAGAGACGTAGCTCCAGAGAGACGTAGCTCCAGAGAGACGTAGCTCCAGAGAGACGTAGCTCCGGGAGACGTAGCTCCGGGAGACGTAGCTCCAGAGAGACGTAGCTCCAGGAGACGTCGCTCCAGGAGACGTCGCTCCAGAGAGACGTAGCTCCAGAGAGACGTCGCTCCAGGAGACGTCGCTCCAGAGAGACGTAGCTCCAGAGAGACGTAGCTCCAGAGAGACGTAGCTCCAGAGAGACGTAGCTCCAGAGAGACGTAGCTCCAGGAGACGTCGCTCCAGGAGACGTCGCTCCAGAGAGACGTAGCTCCAGAGAGACGTAGCTCCAGGAGACGTAGCTCCAGGAGACGTAGCTCCAGAGAGACGTAGCTCCAGGAGACGTAGCTCCAGGAGACGTAGCTCCAGGAGACGTCGCTCCAGGAGACGTAGCTCCAGAGAGACGTAGCTCCAGGAGACGTCGCTCCAGAAGACGTAGCTCCAGAGAGACGTAGCTCCAGGAGACGTCGCTCCAGAAGACGTAGCTCCAGGAGACGCAGCTCCAGAAGACGTAGCTCCAGGAGACGTAGCTCCAGGAGACGTCGCTCCAGGAGACGTAGCTCCAGGAGACGTCGCTCCAGAAGACGTAGCTCCGGGAGACGTAGCTCCAGGAGACGTAGCTCCAGGAGACGTCGCTCCAGAAGACGTAGCTCCAGAGAGACGTAGCTCCAGAGAGACGTAGCTCCAGAGAGACGTAGCTCCAGAGAGACGTAGCTCCAGGAGACGTAGCTCCAGAGAGACGTAGCTCCAGGAGACGTAGCTCCAGAGAGACGTAGCTCCAGGAGACGTAGCTCCAGGAGACGCAGCTCCAGAGAGACGTAGCTCCAGGAGACGTAGCTCCAGGAGACGCAGCTCCAGAGAGACGTAGCTCCAGGAGACGTAGCTCCAGGAGACGCAGCTCCAGGAGACGTAGCTCCAGGAGACGCAGCTCCAGGAGACGTAGCTCCAGGAGACGTAGCTCCAGAGAGACGTAGCTCCAGGAGACGTAGCTCCAGGAGACGTAGCTCCAGGAGACGTAGCTCCAGGAGCTGTAAATCCAGCAACTGGCACATCCTTACATCTGATCCTGAACTTGCTTCCACCTTTAAACATCCGCCTCTCTTTGGAGAAGAGAGGAAAGAACCTCAGGGACCACCTTGTGGATGCTCCACACCCATGAGAACTTCGAGACAATCTTTATTATCCCAGCTTCCAAACGGGAATTTATGGTCTGGAAACTGCACACAGTGTAATAACACCTGCACACAGTGTAATAACACCTGCACACAGTGTAATAACACCTGCACACAGTGTAATAACACCTGCACACAGTGTAATAACACCTGCACACAGTGTAATAACACCTGCACACAGTGTAATAACACCTGCACACAGTGTAATAACACCTGCACACAGTGTAATAACACCTGCACACAGTGTAATAACACCTGCACACAGTGTAATAACACCTGCACACAGTGTAATAACACCTGCACACAGTGTAATAACACCTGCACACAGTGTAATAACACCTGCACACAGTGTAATAACACCTGCACACATGTAATAACACCAGCACACAGTGTAATAACACCAGCACACAGTGTAATAACACCTGCACACAGTGTAATAACACCAGCACACAGTGTAATAACACCTGCACACAGTGTAATAACACCTGCACACAGTGTAATAACACCTGCACACAGTGTAATAACACCAGCACACAGTGTAATAACACCTGCACACAGTGTAATAACACCTGCACACAGTGTAATAACAGCTGCACTCAGTGTAATAACACCTGCACTCAGTGTAATAACACCTGCACTCAGTGTAATAACACCTGCACACAGTGTAATAACACCTGCACACAGTGTAATAACACCTGCACACAGTGTAATAACACCTGCACACATGTAATAACACCAGCACACAGTGTAATAACACCAGCACACAGTGTAATAACAGCTGCACTCAGTGTAATAACACCTGCACTCAGTGTAATAACACCTGCACACATGTAATAACACCAGCACACAGTGTAATAACACCAGCACACAGTGTAATAACACCTGCACACATGTAATAACACCAGCACACAGTGTAATAACACCAGCACACAGTGTAATAACACCTGCACTCAGTGTAATAACACCTGCACACAGTGTAATAACACCTGCACACAGTGTAATAACACCTGCACTCAGTGTAATAACACCTGCACACATGTAATAACACCAGCACACAGTGTAATAACACCTGCACACAGTGTAATAACACCTGCACCCAGTGTAATAACACCTGCACACAGGGATCAGAAGTATAATCACGTGCGCATCTTCACGTGTGATCGATCTTCTTCGTGGTCTCGCCACAATGACCGGGATGACCCTGAGGCCGTTCACTTCAAGGTGTAGTATATTCATATATTCATATCACTACAGTGCCTCTCGTAAGTATTCATACACCTGGAACTTTTGCACATTTTGTCATGTTTACAACCCTAAACATAAAGATTTTATTTTGATTTTTTTACTGAACGTTCACACACAAGTAACAGACGACTGTGAAGTGAAAGCAAAATGATACATGATTCTGTTATTTTTCAAAACATAGAAAAGTGAAAAGTGGGGCGTGCATAAGTATCATACAGCATTTTCTGAGTGCATTAAATTGCCTTTAAAACATTCCTCATGACTCCAGAATGTTCACTCCTTGGCCTAACGGTTAAATAGAGGCACCTGTGTGTAATCTACTCTCAGTATAATTACAGCTGTTCTTTCAGGCCCTCAGAGCTGTGGTCACTAAACAACATCATGAAGGTCCAGGAGCACCAGAGAGGTCAGGGATAAAGCTGTGGAGAAGTTTAAAGCAGCATTAAGTTATACAAAGATTTCCCAAGATTTGAACATCTCCCGGAGCAACTGTTCAATCCATCATTCAGAAATGGAAAGAGTAAAGCACCACTGCAGACTTACCAAGACACGGCTGTTCACCTAAACTAACAAACTGAACAAGGAGACACTGGTCAGAAATACAACCCCCCAAGATAACTCTGGAGGAGCTGAAGTCCTGCCGCTGAGCTGGGGGAATCTGGACATGGGACAACTATAAGTCGTATCTACACAAATCTGGCCTTCATGGACGAGTGGAAGAAGAAAGACATTATTGAAAGGAGAACATAAGAAATCCTGTGTGAAGTTTGTAGAAGTCATATGGAGGACACAGCTCCATGTGGAAGAAGGAGCTTTGGTCAGATGAGACAAACGTTATGGAGCAAACCTGACACTGCTCATGGTCCTGAGTGCACCATCCCCAGTGTCAGATATACGGGGGGGAGCATCATGCTGTGGGGCTGCTTTTCCTCAGCGGGGACTGGGGAGACTGTGAGAATGATTATGAAGATGGATGGAGCCAAATACAGAGACATTTTGGAGGAAAACCTGCTGGAGTCACAAGAGAACTGAGGCTGGGGCGGAGCTTCACCTTCAGCAGGACAATGACCCTAAACACAAAGATAAATCTACAATGGAATGGTTCAATAAAAACATATTAATGTGTTAGAACGGCCCAGTCAAAGTCCTGACCTGAATCCTATTGAAAATCTGTGGAAAGATCTGAAAACTGCTGTTCACAAACGCTCTCCTTCTAATGTGACAGAGCTGGAGTTGTTTTGTAAAGAGGAATGGGCTAAAATGTCAGTCTCTACATGAGCAAATCTTGTAGAGTCAAACCCCAAAAGACTTGTGCTGTTATTGCAGTAAAAGGGGGTTCCACAAAGTATTCATTCATGCTGTATGAATACTTATGCACGCCCCACTTTTCACTTTTCACTTTTCTATTTTTTGAAAAACAGAATCATGTATCATTTCACTTTCACTTCACAGTTGTCGGTTACTTGTGTGTGAACGTTCAGTAAAAAAGTCAAAATAAAATCTTTATGTTTAGGGCTGTAAACATGACAAAATGTGCAAAAGTTCCAGGTGTATGAATACTTTCGAGAGGCTCTGTAGTGATATGTATATACACAGTTTTCCCTCTTTACACTGACTGGGATATTTGGTTCCCATACGTATACTACTTCCTACATAGATAAAGTATATGTATTGATGTAATGTGTATATATTGTGTGTGCACGTGCTTCACACACGACTTCTCCAACGCACCGGGATGGAAACATATGTGCGAAACACCCGCTCTGTTCACACAAAGCTCCTGTAACAAATCTGTTTTTTCTCATACGAGTGTACATGTTTTATGTCCTGACCTTCCACTCGTGTTCTGTGTCTTTACTGTTGAACAAGCGACTCCTTAAACACGTCTGCAGCAGCTGGAGTCCTCGTTAGCCCCGCCTCCTCCCGCTGGGCCAGACTCACCTGTGGGACGGGGGCGGGGTCACCTGCCGTCACCGTGGAGACAGTGTTTGCTCTGATTAAATTAAAGTGTCTCTGGAGGAAAGTGAGACAGGTCTGAACCGGGACCAGGTCTGAGCCCCAGAGACAGATTTAGACTCAGATGGTTACAGAGCTTCCCCTTCACCTCACAGCCTCAGCTCATCAGTCGACACACAAGCCCCAGAAGAACAAATGTGTTCAAAATAAAACTCTGAAACGAACACATACACACAGTAAGTACTAAAACCTTTCCTCTGGGTCCTGTTTCCACTGACCGTCCCTGAGATGTTCCTCTCCTGAAGTCCACCTGAGCTAAATTAAACTGGACTTGAGTTGTAAGGAGACATTTTTTTTTGTTTACCTTGACAGCGAGCTGAATTCTCACGGTATTTGTGAGTTTACAAAGTCACCAGGATCCATCTTGAACCTTCATCGTTCGAACAGAACAAAAAACACACTAATTAACAACTTAGAGATCATTAAAAACACAGACGTGCTGCAACACAAGCACATCAAAAGGCTTTGTGGTGATCTTCATCCAATCAGCAGCAAATACTGCTCCAAACATGTGACCTCTCCCTGAACAAACATGTGACCCCTCCCCAAACAAACATGTGACCCCTCCCCAAACAAACATGTGACCCCTCCCCAAACAAACATGTGACCCCTCCCCAAACAAACATGTGACCTCTCCCTGAGTTCAGGCTGGAGCGCTCCCAGACTGAGGTCAATGCAAATGTTTTTGGTTCTGGAACATCAAATCAAAACATTTTTATCATTATCTGGGTAAATCTCTAAAACATCTGAGCTTTAGACTGACCCTGGGGGTTGTGGGTAATGTAGTTCTGCAGACTGACAAGATAAGATAAGATAATCCTTTATTGATCTCACAAAGGAGAAATTCACTTGTTACAGTCGGCGTTCAAGAAGATCACTCAGAGTTAATAAAGTGCAGCTGATACAGAGATTATTGCACATGTTACTTCACAGTCTTATTGCACAGTCTGACAGCAGTGGGGATGAAGGACCTGCTCCGTCCTGCACTGAGGGTGTCTCCGTCTGCCACTGAGAGAGCTGCTCAGCTCTTCTACAGTCCCGTGCAGTGGGTGGGAGGTGTTGTCCATGATGGAGGTGAGCTTGGCTAACACCCTCCTGTCCCCCAGGGGGCAGCCCAGGACGGAGCTGGCCCTCCTGACCAGCTTGTTCAGTCTGTTCTTGTCCCGCTCTGTGCGGCCCGGGGCCCAGCACACGGCAGCGTAGTGGAGAGCAGAGGCCACCACAGAGTCATAAAAAGTCCTGAGCAGAGGCCTGCTCACTCCGAAGGACCTCAGTCTCCTCAGAACGACCTCAGTCTCCTCTGAAGGAGCTCAGTCTCCTCTGAAGGACCTCAGTCTCCTCTGAAGGACCTCAGTCTCCTCTGAAGGACCTCAGTCTCCTCAGAAGGACCTCAGTCTCCTCAGAAGGACCTCAGTCTCCTCAGAAGGACCTCAGTCTCCTCAGAAGGACCTCAGTCTCCTCAGAAGGAGCTCAGTCTCCTCAGAAGGACCTCAGTCTCCTCAGAACGACCTCAGTCTCCTCAGAAGGACCTCAGTCTCCTCTGAAGGACCTCAGTCTCCTCAGAAGGACCTCAGTCTCCTCAGAAGGACCTCAGTCTCCTCAGAAGGAGCTCAGTCTCCTCAGAAGGAGCTCAGTCTCCTCAGAAGGACCTCAGTCTCCTCAGAACGACCTCAGTCTCCTCAGAAGGTGGAGGCCACTTTGGCCCTTCTTGTACAGGGCGTTGGTGTTGTGGGACCAGTCCAGTTTATTGTTGAGGTGAACACCCAGGTACTTGAAACTGTCCACCTCCTCCATGTCCTCCCCCTGGATGTTCAGCGGTGTGTGCGGTAGTGGCTTCCTCGTGAAGTCGATCACCATCTCCTTCGTCTTACTGATGTTCAAGCACAGGTGGTTGCGCTCACACCAGTCCACAAAGTCTAGGATGACTGACCGGTTCTCCAGGTCGTTCCCCTTAGACACAAGGCCCACGATGGCGGAGTCGTGGGAGAACTTCTGGAGATGACAGCTGTCCGTGTTGTATGTGAAGTCCGATGTGTAGATGGTGAAGAGAAACGGTGAGAGGACGGTGCCCTGAGGGGCCCCGGTGCTGCAGACGACCACCTCAGACTCACAGCTGCGCAGCCGCACATACTGTGGTCGGTCCGTGAGGTAGTCGATGGTCCATGCGGTGAGATGTTCATCCACTCCCGCGTCCTCCAGCTTCCCCCGCAGCAGCGCCGGCCTGATGGTGTTGAAGGCACTGGAGAAGTCAAAGAACATGACCCTCACAGCGTTCCCGGCGTGCTCCAGGTGCGTGAGCGCCCGCTCCCACAGGTACATGACAGCGTCCTCCACTCCGATGTTGGGTCTGTAAGCAAACTGCAGTGGGTCGAGGGTGGGGCTCACCACAGAGCGGAGGTGGGTGAGGATGAGCCGCTCCATCGTCTTCATCAGGTGGGAGGTCAGGGCGACTGGTCTGTAGTGGGCCGGTTCCCTGGCGTGCGCTGTTTTAGGAACCGGGATCAGACAGGAGGTCTTCCACAGGACGGGGACCTTCTCCAGGCTGAGGCTCAGGTTGTAGATGTGGCTGAGGACCTCGGAGAGCTGGTCTGCACAGGTCCTCAGCAGCCTGGGACTGATGGGGGTTGTGGGTAATGTAGTTGTGCAGACTGGCCCTGGGGGTTGTGGGTAATGTAGTTCTGCAGACTGACCCTGGGGGTTGTGGGTAATGTAGTTCTGCAGACTGACCCAGGGCATTGTGGGTAATGTAGTTGTGCAGACTGACCCTGGGGGTTGTGGGTAATGTAGTTCTGCAGACTGACCCAGGGCATTGTGGGTAATGTAGTTGTGCAGACTGACCCTGGGGGTCGTGGGTAATGTAGTTCTGCAGACTGACCCAGGGCATTGTGGGTAATGTAGTTGTGCAGACTGACCCTGGGGGTTGTGGGTAATGTAGTTCTGCAGACTGACCCTGGGGGTTGAGGGTAATGTAGTTCTGCAGACTGACCCTGGGGGTCGTGGGTAATGTAGTTCTGCAGACTGACCCAGGGCATTGTGGGTAATGTAGTTGTGCAGACTGACCCAGGGCATTGTGGGTAATGTAGTAGGGCATCTGAAGTACAGCAGGACAGTCCTCGTGTCCTTGAGTGAGTGGCAGCTCTGAGATCTGTTTGACACGTCCGTCCTAAGACTGCATTAACATCAATTATTCAGAATCCCCCCCTCAGCCTCCCCGTCCTCCCCCTCACCTGAGGAGGGGGGGGGGAGGGGGGGGGGGGGGGGGTCCCTCTCCCTTTTGAGTGTGTTTTTGTCTCAGACTGAACCTCTGAAAGTATCAGCCCTTTTCTTTTACGAGCTCTTAAAACTATCAGACATGTTTTGGGTTTTGGGCTTTTCTCATTGTGACTGTGAAGAACTGGATATTTCAGCTCCGTCCAGTCGCATTAACCTTCACTTCATATTTTTTGTCACTTTTCAGTTGCACATAGAAGTAACTATAAGATATAATATTCTACTCTTGTGAGGCTGAGCGCCTGCATGGTCTGCTCGGGTCACATGACCTGAGTCAGCGCTAGCGTGGTGTTAGCGTTAGCATTCATGTTAGTGCTAATGTTGGTGCTAATGTTGGTGCTGATGTTGGTGCTAATGTTGGTGCTAATATTGGTGCTAATGTTAGTGTTGATGCTGGTGTTAATGTTAGTGCTAATGTTAATGCTAATGTTAGTGCTAATGTTAGTGTTGATGCTAGTGCTAATGTTAATGCTAATGTTAGTGCTAATGTTAATGCTAATGTTGGTGCTAATGTTAATGCTAATGTTGGTGCTAATGTTGGTGCTAATGTTAGTGTTGATGTTAGTGCTAATGTTAATGCTAATGTTAGGGCTAATGTTAGTGCTAATGTTAGTGTTGATGCTAGTGTTAATGTTAGTGCTAATGTTAATGTTAGTGCTAATGTTAGTGCTAATGTTAGTGCTAATGTTAATGCTAATGTTAGTGCTAATGTTAGTGCTAATGTTAGTGCTAATGTTAATGCTAATGTTGGTGCTAATTTTAGTGCTAATGTTGATGTTAGTGTTAATGTTAGTGCTAATGTTAATGTTAGTGCTAATGTTAGTGCTAATGTTAGTGCTAATGTTAATGCTAATGTTAGTGCTAATGTTAGTGCTAATGTTAGTGCTAATGTTAATGCTAATGTTGGTGCTAATTTTAGTGCTAATGTTGGTGCTAATGTTAGTGTTGATGCTAGTGTTAATGTTAGTGCTAATGTTAATGCTAATGTTGGTGCTAATGTTGGTGCTAATGTTGGTGCTAATGTTAGTGTTGATGCTAGTGTTAATGTTAGTGCTAATGTTAATGCTAATGTTAATGTTAGTGTTAATGTTAATGTTAGTGCTAATGTTAGTGTTAATGTTAATGTTAGTGCTAATGTTAGTGTTAATGTTAATGTTAGTGTTAATGTTAGTGCTAATGTTAATGTTAGTGTTAATGTTAATGTTAGTGCTAATGTTAGTGTTAATGTTAATGTTAGTGCTAATGTTAGTGTTAGTGTTAATGTTAATGTTAATGTTAGTGTTAATGTTAGTGTTAATGTTAATGTTAGTGTTAATGTTAATGTTAGTGCTAATGTTAGTGTTAATGTTAATGTTAGTGCTAATGTTAGTGTTAATGTTAATGTTAGTGCTAATGTTAGTGTTAATGTTAATGTTAGTGTTAATGTTAGTGCTAATGTTAATGTTAGTGTTAATGTTAATGTTAGTGCTAATGTTAGTGTTAATGTTAATGTTAGTGCTAATGTTAGTGTTAGTGTTAATGCTAATGTTAATGTTAGTGTTAATGTTAATGTTAGTGCTAATGTTAGTGTTAATGTTAATGTTAGTGCTAATGTTAGTGTTAATGTTAATGTTAGTGTTAATGTTAGTGCTAATGTTAATGTTAGTGTTAATGTTAATGTTAGTGCTAATGTTAGTGTTAATGTTAATGTTAGTGCTAATGTTAGTGCTAATGTTAATGTTAGTGTTAATGTTAATGTTAGTGCTAATGTTAATGTTAGTGCTAATGTTAGTGTTAATGTTAATGTTAGTGCTAATGTTAGTGCTAATGTTAATGTTAGTGTTAATGTTAATGTTAGTGCTAATGTTAGTGTTAATGTTAATGTTAGTGCTAATGTTAGTGTTAATGTTAATGTTAGTGTTAATGTTAGTGCTAATGTTAATGTTAGTGTTAATGTTAATGTTAGTGCTAATGTTAGTGTTAATGTTAATGTTAGTGTTGATGTTAGTGCTAATGTTAATGTTAGTGTTAATGTTAATGTTAGTGCTAATGTTAGTGTTAATGTTAATGTTAGTGCTAATGTTAGTGCTAATGTTAGTGTTGATGTTAGTGCTAATGTTAATGTTAGTGTTAATGTTAGTGCTAATGTTAATGTTAGTGTTGATGTTAGTGCTAATGTTAATGTTAGTGTTAATGTTAGTGCTAATGTTAATGTTAGTGTTGATGTTAGTGTTAATGTTAATGTTAGTGCTAATGTTAATGTTAGTGTTAATGTTAATGTTAGTGCTAATGTTAGTGTTAATGTTAATGTTAGTGCTAATGTTAGTGCTAATGTTAGTGCTAATGTTAGTGCTAATGTTAATGCTAATGTTGGTGCTAATTTTAGTGCTAATGTTGGTGCTAATGTTAGTGTTGATGCTAGTGTTAATGTTAGTGCTAATGTTAATGCTAATGTTGGTGCTAATGTTGGTGCTAATGTTGGTGCTAATGTTAGTGTTGATGCTAGTGTTAATGTTAGTGCTAATGTTAATGCTAATGTTAATGTTAGTGTTAATGTTAATGTTAGTGCTAATGTTAGTGTTAATGTTAATGTTAGTGCTAATGTTAATGTTATTGCTAATGTTAATGTTAGTGCTAATGTTAGTGTTAATGTTAATGTTAGTGCTAATGTTAGTGCTAATGTTAGTGTTGATGTTAGTGCTAATGTTAGTGTTAGTGTTAATGTTAATGTTAGTGCTAATGTTAGTGTTAATGTTAATGTTAGTGCTAATGTTAGTGTTAATGTTAATGTTAGTGTTAATGTTAGTGCTAATGTTAATGTTAGTGTTAATGTTAATGTTAGTGCTAATGTTAGTGTTAATGTTAATGTTAGTGCTAATGTTAATGTTAGTGTTAATGTTAATGTTAGTGCTAATGTTAGTGTTAATGTTAATGTTAGTGCTAATGTTAGTGCTAATGTTAGTGTTGATGTTAGTGCTAATGTTAGTGTTAGTGTTAATGTTAATGTTAGTGCTAATGTTAGTGTTAATGTTAATGTTAGTGCTAATGTTAGTGTTAATGTTAATGTTAGTGTTAATGTTAGTGCTAATGTTAATGTTAGTGTTAATGTTAATGTTAGTGTTAATGTTAGTGCTAATGTTAATGTTAGTGTTAATGTTAATGTTAGTGCTAATGTTAGTGCTAATGTTAATGTTAGTGTTAATGTTAATGTTAGTGCTAATGTTAGTGTTAATGTTAATGTTAGTGCTAATGTTAGTGCTAATGTTAGTGCTAATGTTAATGCTAATGTTGGTGCTAATTTTAGTGCTAATGTTGGTGCTAATGTTAGTGTTGATGCTAGTGTTAATGTTAGTGCTAATGTTAATGCTAATGTTGGTGCTAATGTTGGTGCTAATGTTGGTGCTAATGTTAGTGTTGATGCTAGTGTTAATGTTAGTGCTAATGTTAATGCTAATGTTAATGTTAGTGTTAATGTTAATGTTAGTGCTAATGTTAGTGTTAATGTTAATGTTAGTGCTAATGTTAATGTTAGTGTTAATGTTAATGTTAGTGCTAATGTTAGTGTTAATGTTAATGTTAGTGCTAATGTTAGTGCTAATGTTAGTGTTGATGTTAGTGCTAATGTTAGTGTTAATGTTAATGTTAGTGCTAATGTTAGTGTTAATGTTAATGTTAGTGTTAATGTTAGTGCTAATGTTAATGTTAGTGTTAATGTTAATGTTAGTGCTAATGTTAGTGTTAATGTTAATGTTAGTGCTAATGTTAGTGTTAATGTTAATGTTAGTGTTAATGTTAGTGCTAATGTTAATGTTAGTGTTAATGTTAATGTTAGTGCTAATGTTAGTGTTAATGTTAATGTTAGTGCTAATGTTAGTGTTAATGTTAATGTTAGTGTTAATGTTAGTGCTAATGTTAATGTTAGTGTTAATGTTAATGTTAGTGCTAATGTTAGTGTTAATGTTAATGTTAGTGCTAATGTTAGTGCTAATGTTAATGTTAGTGTTAATGTTAATGTTAGTGCTAATGTTAATGTTAGTGTTGATGTTAGTGTTAATGTTAATGTTAGTGCTAATGTTAGTGCTAATGTTAATGTTAATGTTAATGTTAGTGCTAATGTTAATGTTAGTGTTGATGTTAGTGTTAATGTTAATGTTAGTGCTAATGTTAGTGTTAATGTTAATGTTAGTGCTAATGTTAATGTTAGTGCTAATGTTAGTGCTAATGTTAGTGTTGATGTTAGTGTTAATGTTAATGTTAGTGTTGATGCTAGTGCTAATGTTAGTGCTAATGTTAATGTTAGTGTTGATGCTAGTGCTAATGTTAGTGCTAATGTTAGTGCTAATGTTAGTGTTGATGTTAATGCTAGTGTTGATGTTAGTGTTGATGTTAATGCTAATGTTGGTGCTAATGTTAGTGTTGATGGACAGGAGACAGGAGACTGTGAGTTGGGAGACGGGACCCTGGGAGAGGAGTCCGGCCTTGCCAAAGGGCACAGCGGCTGTGGGTGTGAGCGGTTGTTTATTCTGTAATGCTAATGTTAGTGCTAATGTTAATCCTAGTGTTGATGTTAGTGTTGATGGACAGGAGACAGGACACTGAGAGTTAGGAGTCCGGCCTTGCCAAAGGGCACAGTGGCTGTCGGTGTGGGCGGTTGTTTATTCTGTGTCCAGGGCAGATGTAAATGATGAAGTGTGATGTGCGTGAAGAGCACGAGCAGAGTCAGCGCTTCATTCATTAAAAACATCTGCATCAGCGCTGCGCTCGTTAGGATGCAGGAGACGAGGAGGGAAGGAGACGAGGAGGGAAGGAGATGAGACGAGAAGGAGACGAGGAGAGAAGGAGACAAAACAAGGAGAAAAGGAGAGGAGGAGACGAGGAGACGACGAGAGAAGGAGATGAGACGAGAAGGAGACGAGGAGAGAAGGAGACGAGGAGGGAAGGAGACAAAACAAGGAGAAAAGGAGAGGAGGAGACGAGGAGACGACGAGAGAAGGAGATGAGACGAGAAGGAGACGAGGAGAGAAGGAGACGAGGAGGGAAGGAGACAAAACAAGGAGAAAAGGAGAGAAGGAGACGAGGAGGGAAGGAGACAAAACAAGGAGAAAAGGAGAGGAGGAGACGAGGAGGGAAGGAGACAAAACAAGGAGAAAAGGAGAGAAGGAGACGAGGAGGGAAGGAGACAAAACAAGGAGAAAAGGAGAGGAGGAGACGAGGAGGGAAGGAGACAAAACAAGGAGAAAAGGAGAGGAGGAGACGAGGAGGGAAGGAGACGAGGAGAGAAGGAGAGAAGGAGAGAAGGAGACGAGGAGAGAAGGAGACGAGGAGACAAGGAGAGAAGGAGACGAGGAGACAAGGAGATGAGACGAGAAGGAGACGAGGAGGGAAGGAGACGACGAGAGAAGGAGACGACGAGAGAAGGAGACGAGGAGAGAAGGAGACGAGGAGGGAAGGAGAGAAGGAGACGAGGAGACAAGGAGATGAGACGAGAAGGAGACGAGGAGCGTAAACATAAGGAAACAAGGAGAAAAGGAGAGAAGGACACGAGGAGACAAGGAGACGAGACGAGAAGGAGACGAGGAGAGAAGGAGACGAGGCAGGGGCGGTGAAACAGTGCATTTATAAATGACTACACTAGGATTTAAACAGTTCCAGACAAGGACAAAACCTGGCTGACATCAGTGGGGGGGGGGGGGGGGGCAGCTTCCAACCCCCGTCACCCCCGTTATTTTTCAATAGAAAAGTGAAAAGTGGGGCGTGCATAAGTATTCGTACTTTAAAACATTCCTAGTGACTCCAGAATGTTCACACCTTGGCCTAACGGTTAAATAGAGGCACCTGTGTGTGATCTACTCTCAGTATAATTACAGCTGTTCTTTTAGGCCCTCAGAGCTGTGGTCACTAAACAACATCATGAAGGTCCAGGAGCACCAGAGAGGTCAGGGATAAAGCTGTGGAGAAGTTTAAAGCAGCATTAAGTTATACAAAGATTTCCCAAGATTTAAACATCTCCCGGAGCAACTGTTCAATCCATCATTCAGAAATGGAAAGAGTAAAGCACCACTGCAGACTTACCAAGACACGGCCGTTCACCTAAACTAACAAACTGAACAAGGAGACACTGGTCAGAAATACAACCAAGTGCCCCAAGATAACTCTGGAGGAGCTGTGAAGTCCTGCCGCTGAGCTGGGGGAATCTGTACATGGGACAACTATAAGTCGTATCTACACAAATCTGGCCTTCATGGACGAGTGGAAGAAGAAAGACATTATTGAAAGGAGGCCATAAGAAATCCTGTTTGAAGTTTGTAGAAGTCATATGGAGGACACAGCTCCATGTGGAAGAAGGAGCTTTGCTCAGATGAGACAAACGTTATGGAGCAAACCTGACACTGCTCATGGTCCTGAGTGCACCATCCCCAGTGTCAGATATACGGGGGGGGAGCATCATGCTGTGGGGCTGCTTTTCCTCAGCGGGGACTGGGGAGACTGTAAGAATAGTTGTGAAGATGGATGGAGCCAAATACAGAGACATTTTGGAGGAAAACCTGCTGGAGTCACAAGAGAACTGAGGCTGGGGCGGAGATTCACCTTCAGCAGGACAATGACCCGAAACACAAAGATAAATCTGCAATGGAATGGTTCAATAAAAACATATTAATGTGTTAGAATGGCCCAGTCAAAGTCCTGACCTAAATCCTATTGAAAATCTGTGGAAAGACCTGAAAACTGCTGTTCACAAACGCTCTCCTTCTAATGTGACAGAGCTGGAGTTGTTTTGTAAGGAGGAATGGGCTAAAATGTCAGTCTCTACATGAGCTAATCTTGTAGAGTCAAACCCCAAAAGACAAAAGGGGGTTCACAAAGTATTCATTAATGCTGTATGATACTTAAGCACGCCCCACTTTTCACTTTTCACTTTTTAGAAAAATAACGGAATCATGTATCATTTTGCTTTCACTTCACAGTCGTCTGTTACTTGTGTGTGAACGTTCAGTAAAAAAATAAAAATAAAATCTTTATGTTTAGGGCTGTAAACATGACAAAATGTGCAAAGGTTCCAGGTGTATTAGTTCTGTCCAGAGGCGCTGTATCTAGGGCAGAAGTCCATACTTTCTAGTACTTCAGAATACTTTCTAGTACTTCAGAATACTTTCTAGTACTTCGGAGTATTTCTGAACATGGCTCAGACCCTCAGAGCAAAAGGCGTGGGGCTGAGCGCTGTGACACGGAGCGACAGCGAACACAGATCATGAATATTTATGCCGAGATTTGAATATTTAAATGAGGCGATTATGGAGCGAGGTCCTCAGGGCTTAGCACCTCGACACGACACCAGATACACCAGCGCAGCACCGCCACTGTCCCACAGGGGGCGCCGCCACTGTCCCACAGGGGGCGCCGCCACTGTCCCACAGGGGGCGCCGCCACTCTCCCACAGGGGGCGCCGCCACTGTCCCACAGGGGGCGCCGCCACTCTCCCACAGGGGGCGCCGCCACTGTCCCACAGGGGGCGCCGCCACTGTCCCACAGGGGGCGCCGCCACTGTCCCACAGGGGGCGCCGCCACTCTCCCACAGGGGGCGCCGCCACTCTCCCACAGGGGGCGCCGGATCAGGGCTGACACTAAACCCTGAGGGAACACGGATCTACACGACCCCTGGACTCAGACGCTTCCTCCTGTATCCGAGTCCCGGAGCAGAGACACCCACATGTCCCCCTCCCCAGACGCTTCCTCCTGTACCCGAGTCCCGGAGCAGAGACACCCACATGTCCCTCTCCCCAGTCGCTTCCTCCTGTATCCGAGTCCCGGAGCAGAGACACCCACATGTCCCCCTCCCCAGTCGCTTCCTCCTGTATCCGAGTCCCGGAGCAGAGACACCCACATGTCCCCCTCCCCAGACGCTTCCTCCTGTACCCGAGTCCCGGAGCAGAGACACCCACATGTCCCTCTCCCCAGTCGCTTCCTCCTGTATCCGAGTCCCGGAGCAGAGACACCCACATGTCCCCCTCCCCAGTCGCTTCCTCCTGTATCCGAGTCCCGGAGCAGAGACACCCACATGTCCCCCTCCCCAGACGCTTCCTCCTGTATCCGAGTCCCGGAGCAGAGACACCCACATGTCCCCCTCCCCAGACGCTTCCTCCTGTACCCGAGTCCCGGAGCAGAGACACCCACATGTCCCTCTCCCCAGTCGCTTCCTCCTGTATCCGAGTCCCGGAGCAGAGACACCCACATGTCCCCCTCCCCAGTCGCTTCCTCCTGTATCCGAGTCCCGGTGCAGAGACACCCACATGTCCCCCTCCCCAGACGCTTCCTCCTGTACCCGAGTCCCGGAGCAGAGACACCCACATGTCCCCCTCCCCAGACGCTTCCTCCTGTATCCGAGTCCGGGAGCAGAGACACCCACATGTCCCTCTCCCCAGACGCCTCCTCCTGTATCCGAGTCCCGGAGCAGAGACACCCACATGTCCCTCTCCCCAGACGCTTCCTCCTGTATCCGAGTCCGGGAGCAGAGACACCCACATGTCCCTCTCCCCAGACGCCTCCTCCTGTATCCGAGTCCCGGAGCAGAGACACCCACATGTCCCTCTCCCCAGACGCTTCCTCCTGTATCCGAGTCCCAGAGCAGAGACACCCACATGTCCCTCTCCCCAGACGCTTCCTCCTGTATCCGAGTCCCGGAGCAGAGACACCCACATGTCCCCCTCCCCAGTCGCTTCCTCCTGTATCCGAGTCCCGGAGCAGAGACACCCACATGTCCCCCTCCCCAGACGCTTCCTCCCGTATCCGAGTCCCGGAGCAGAGACACCCACATGTCCCCCTCCCCAGACACTTCCTCCTGTATCCGAGTCCCGGAGCAGAGACACCCACATGTCCCCCTCCCCAGTCGCTTCCTCCTGTACCCGAGTCCCGGAGCAGAGACACCCACATGTCCCCCTCCCCAGACGCTTCCTCCTGTACCCGAGTCCCAGAGCAGAGACACCCACATGTCCCCCTCCCCAGACGCTTCCTCCTGTATCCGAGTCCCGGAGCAGAGACACCCACATGTCCCTCTCCCCAGACGCTTCCTCCTGTATCCGAGTCCCGGAGCAGAGACACCCACATGTCCCTCTCCCCAGACGCTTCCTCCTGTATCCGAGTCCTGGAGCAGAGACACCCACATGTCCCTCTCCCCAGACGCTTCCTCCTGTATCCGAGTCCCGGAGCAGAGACACCCACATGTCCCTCTCCCCAGACGCTTCCTCCTGTATCCGAGTCCTGGAGCAGAGACACCCACATGTCCCCCTCCCCAGACGCTTCCTCCTGTATCCGAGTCCTGGAGCAGAGACACCCACATGTCCCTCTCCCCAGACGCTTCCTCCTGTATCCGAGTCCTGGAGCAGAGACACCCACATGTCCCTCTCCCCAGACACTTCCTCCTGTATCCGAGTCCCGGAGCAGAGACACCCACATGTCCCCCTCCCCAGACGCTTCCTCCTGTATCCGAGTCCTGGAGCAGAGACACCCACATGTCCCCCTCCCCAGACGCTTCCCCCTGTATCCGAGTCCCGGAGCAGAGACACCCACATGTCCCTCTCCCCAGACGCTTCCTCCGACACAGAGACATGGCCCTGGAGACCGGCCTCTTCAGGGAGGGACCAGTAGGGACCAGGAGGGACCAGGAGGGACCAGGAGGGACCAGGAGGGACCGGGAGGGACCAGGAGGGACCAGGAGGGACCAGGAGGGACCAGGAGCGCCTCAGCTTCTGCTCTCTGTTACACTGGGAACACTGGTAACAACGTGAGTGAGCCTGTACTAAAGGAGTCAGGTCTGCCCCGGGGCGGATGACAGTGCTGTGGCTGCAGCTGCCCCGGGGCGGATGACAGTGCTGTGGCTGCAGCTGCCCCGGGGCAGACCGGAGCCTCTGGTGTCTCTGAGGAGCCTGTGGTCGGAGACTCTGAGCTTCTGTTGGATTTGAATAAAAGATGAACTTTATTAAAGTTTGAGCAGCTGCAGGTGAAACATGATTTATTCAGAGACTCGTCCAGATGTTTCACCTCCACGGTGTCCCAGAGCAAGGACTAAACACAGTGAGGTCTGTCCCAGAGTCAGGACTAAACACAGTGAGGTCTGTCCCAGAGTCAGGACTAAACACAGTGAGGTCTGTCCCAGAGTCAGGACTAAGGGGTGAGAGGGTGAGGGGGTGAGGGGGTGAGAGAAGGGAGTGAGGGGGTGAGGGGGGGGTGAGGAGTGAGGGGGTGAGGGGGTGAGGGGTGAGAGAAAGCCCCGCGGAGATCCCTTTATCTGCCTCCTCCTGCTGCAGAGTCAGGGCTTTACCGTCTGAGCTCAAGCGCGCGCTCCGACAGGCGCGTGCACGGAGCGGGCGCGCGCCTGTCGGAGCGCGTGCTTCTGTCTCCCTGGTCTTTCCCGCAGACTCTGAGATGAAGTCATTCATTATCACTGATTGATTATTCATTGGAGTTAATGAAGACGAACAGCGGCTTCATGCGCGCGGACACCGGTCGATGCGCGCGCGCAAAGCCTCGACACGATCGATACGTCATCAGTAAATGCAAATATTCAATAATGAAGCCTCAATTCATCCAGTCATTACTCACGTGATCACATGAGGTCATCACGTGATGTAGAAAGAACTGAAACCTTTTCCTGATGATGTAAAATATAAAATATAAGAAATATTTGTATAAAGTTCTGTTTTATTCTCCTCATCACCGACTTTAAATAAACCAATAAATAAAGCGTCACAAACCGACAGAGTGACTTTAAAACAGCCGATGTTTAAGTCTGAAGCTCCGCGCGCGAAACAGAAGCTTCAAACTAACAAAACATGATCCAGAACCCAAAGTTACAGCGGCAGATGTTACACAACACACCTGCAGAGACAGACCCGGAGACCCGGAGACCCGGAGACCCGGAGAGCCGGAGATCCGGAGACCCGGAGACCGGGAGACCCGGAGACCCGGAGAGCCGGAGACCCGGAGACCCGGAGACCGGGAGACCCGGAGACCCGGAGAGCCGGAGACCCGGAGACCGGGAGACCCGGAGACCCGGAGAGCCGGAGATCCGGAGACCCGGAGACCGGGAGACCCGGAGACCCGGAGACCGGGAGACCCGGAGACCCGGAGAGCCGGAGATCCGGAGACCCGGAGACCGGGAGACCCGGAGACCCGGAGAGCCGGAGACCCGGAGACCCGGAGACCCGGAGACCCGGAGACCCGGAGACCCGGAGACCCGGAGGAGAGACAGAGAAATCTACAGGATGACAGACTCAGACCGAGCGAGGAGCCCTAAGGCCCGGGAGCAGCAGCGCAGACCCCGCTGCCCCGCGCCGTGAGGAGGCGCCGTGAGGAGGCGCTGTGAGGAGGCGCCGTGAGGAGGCGCCGTGAGGAGGCACCGTGAGGAGGCGCCGTGAGGAGGCGCCGTGAGGAGGCGCCGTGAGGAGGCGCCGCGCCGTGAGGAGGCACCGGGCCGTGAGGAGGCGCCGTGAGGAGGCGCCGTGAGGAGGCGCCGCGCCGTGAGGAGGCACCGCGCCGTGAGGAGGCGCCGTGAGGAGGCGCCGCGCCGTGAGGAGGCACCGGGCCGTGAGGAGGCACCGTGAGGAGGCGCCGTGAGGAGGCGCCGTGAGGAGGCGCCGTGAGGAGGCACCGTGAGGAGGCACCGTGAGGAGGCGCCGTGAGGAGGCGCCGCGCCGTGAGGAGGCACCGTGAGGAGGCACCGTGAGGAGGCGCCGTGAGGAGGCGCCGTGAGGAGGCGCCGTGAGGAGGCGCCGTGAGGAGGCGCCGTGAGGAGGCGCCGTGAGGAGGCGCCGTGAGGAGGCGCCGTGAGGAGGCACCGTGAGGAGGCACCGTGAGGAGGCGCCGTGAGGAGGCGCCGTGAGGAGGCGCCGTGAGGAGGCGCCGCGCCGTGAGGAGGCACCGGGCCGTGAGGAGGCACCGTGAGGAGGCACCGTGAGGAGGCGCCGTGAGGAGGCGCCGTGAGGAGGCGCCGTGAGGAGGCACCGTGAGGAGGCACCGTGAGGAGGCGCCGTGAGGAGGCGCCGTGAGGAGGCGCCGTGAGGAGGCGCCGCGCCGTGAGGAGGCACCGGGCCGTGAGGAGGCACCGTGAGGAGGCACCGTGAGGAGGCGCCGTGAGGAGGCACCGTGAGGAGGCACCGTGAGGAGGCGCCGTGAGGAGGCACCGGGCCGTGAGGAGGCGCCGTGAGGAGGCGCCGTGAGGAGGCACCGCGCCGTGAGGAGGCACCGGGCCGTGAGGAGGCGCCGCGCCGTGAGGAGGCACCGGGCCGTGAGGAGGCACCGTGAGGAGGCGCCGTGAGGAGGCACCGTGAGGAGGCACCGTGAGGAGGCACCGTGAGGAGGCACCGTGAGGAGGCACCGTGAGGAGGCACCGTGAGGAGGCGCCGTGAGGAGGCACCGTGAGGAGGCACCGTGAGGAGGCACCGGGCCGTGAGGAGGCGCCGTGAGGAGGCGCCGCGCCGTGAGGAGGCACCGGGCCGTGAGGAGGCGCCGTGAGGAGGCGCCGCGCCGTGAGGAGGCACCGGGCCGTGAGGAGGCGCCGTGAGGAGGCGCCGCGCCGTGAGGAGGCACCGGGCCGTGAGGAGGCGCCGTGAGGAGGCGCCGCGCCGTGAGGAGGCACCGGGCCGTGAGGAGGCACCGTGAGGAGGCACCGTGAGGAGGCGCCGTGAGGAGGCACCGTGAGGAGGCACCGTGAGGAGGCGCCGTGAGGAGGCACCGTGAGGAGGCACCGGGCCGTGAGGAGGCACCGTGAGGAGGCGCCGTGAGGAGGCACCGGGCCGTGAGGAGGCGCCGTGAGGAGGCACCGGGCCGTGAGGAGGCACCGGGCCGTGAGGAGGCACCGGGCACTGCGCGGGGCCGCCGTGAGAACAGCGGCTCTGATTCTGTTTCTTAAATGAACTTTGATGAAGCACAAGTTTCTCTTTTACAAATGAACAAATTCACGTTTTACGTTAAATAAATAAATAAATAATAATAATAATAATAATAATAATAATAATAATAATAATAATAATAATAATAATAATAATAATAATAATAATAATAATAATAATAATAATAATGACGAGTCTGAAATGACTCTGTTCGTCACGGCGCGCGCGCCGTGACGAACAGAAGGGTTTTTATAATGATTATGATTATTATAATAACATTAGCCTGATTATAATAATGATAATAATCATAATTATTATAATAATCATAATTATTATAATAATTATTATAATAATTATTCTAATACTGAAATGTTTTTAAATCAATCACAATTTCCCTAAAAACATTTAAAGGAAACGCGCTGGAAACCGATCGGCCTAAAAAAACAGGCCGCACATTTAAAGCTTTATTTCTGCGTAATTAAACACGTGACCGTCTGCGTCAACGTCATTTCGTTTTTATTTTAACGTCTTCATTATTTCTAGTTTTGATTTGACATTAAAAGTTTAACATTTACAACAATAGATTTAATTCTTTAAGGATGAAATTGTTCCGTTTGAGGAAAAACAAATAAACCTCCTTTTTTCCCTCATTTAACCAAACCAGAATAATAAAGAAAACACGAAGCGTCACAGGTTTGTGTTCTAAACTCTCGGCTTTACCCAAATCTAAAGCTTCAGGGAAGACAAAGACACGAGTGCGACTGAGCGACTGAAAGGTTTTTCCACAAACTTTAAAATCAGTTTATTTCAGTTCATTCACAGAAACAGTTTTTTTTTTTTTTTTACAAAGTCTGAAGTTTGTCCTTTGAAGAAAAAGAGAAACGTCTGAAAGGTGAGAGTTCAGCCTGAGCGCCTGAAAGGTCAGAGTTCAGCCTGAGCGCCTGAAAGGTCAGAGTTCAGCCTCGTAAAAACGGCATCAGCAAAAGTCCAGTTCTTTACGGAATATACACAGTATTTGAAATGTTGCAGTTTTCCTTCTGCTTTAAGACTTTTTTTTAATCCATCGTTTCACATTTAGAAAAAGTCTGTCCTTCACAATAAAAGCCTCATGTTTAAGCTCAGTCCTTCACAATAAAAGCAGAACGTTTACATTTTAAAACAAATGAAGAACGGACACTTTAGGCCAAACGTTACAAAAGGTTTCACCAATAAAAAACATAAATATTAAATAATAATAAATAAATATGAAATAAAAGCTGATTTGAGAGAATAATAAAATCATCTCATGGATATTTTATTTAAGTATAAAAATGTTCCGATAAATCCCAGATGAGCATTTTTTAAATTAAATAAAATCCTGTTTCTTTAAGACTTTGAACAAACTGAATCTGACTCAAAATCACAAACACATTCATTAAATATATAAAAACCCTGTTTGTTAAGACTTACAGTCGTCTGGACCGGGCTCGTTAGGTTGATTCCAAAGTGCAAACGTTTAGGACGCGGCTCCGTGGCGGGAAAACGGCGCCGCAGGAGGAAAGTTCAGACGTTCTTCAGACGTTCCTCAGACGTTCTTCAGACGTTCTACAGACGGTCCAGAACAATGAAGACAATGTTCCTTTGTGGAAGAGTCTCCGGGTTCTAGAAGATGAAGGACCGGCCGGACGAGAGTCTCCAGAGGGAGAGAGTCACGAAAGTCCGAGTCTCTAAAGTCCGAGTCTCTAAAGTCCGAGTCTCTAAAGTCCGAGTCGGTAAAGTCCGAGTCGGTAAAGTCCGAGTCTCTAAAGTCCGAGTCTCTAAAGTCCGAGTCTCTAAAGTCCGAGTCTCTAAAGTCCGAGTCTCTAAAGTCCGAGTCTCTAAAGTCCGAGTCTCTAAAGTCCGAGTCTCTAAAGTCCGAGTCTCTAAAGTCCGAGTCTCTAAAGTCCGAGTCTCTAAAGTCCGAGTCTCTAAAGTCCGAGTCTCTAAAGTCCGAGTCGGTAAAGTCCGAGTCTCTAAAGTCCGAGTCTCTAAAGTCCGAGTCTCTAAAGTCCGAGTCTCTAAAGTCCGACTCTCTAAAGTCCGAGTCGGTAAAGTCCGAGTCGGTAAAGTCCGAGTCTCTAAAGTCCGAGTCTCTAAAGTCCGACTCTCTAAAGTCCGAGCTGCTCTTCCTGAAGTCTGAAGGATAAATATAGTATTTGTATTTTGTCAGTTCCCCTGTAAGGGTGAGATCCTCCTTCATTGATCTCACGTTGCAGATGATTAAAGGAGGATCGCACAGACTCAGCCTCTAACCTTTGTGTGAACGCTTCATCCCGAGGACTCTGTGTGGCTTTCACATGTGTGAGATGTTCCTGATCTGAGTGTATCTGAGTGTCCTGGGCCTCTGTCTTGGACGTCTCTGATGGCCTGGGTGTTTCTCCTACAGCCTCATGTTTCCATAGTGATGAAGGTCGGGAGGGTCAGTGTATTTGTTTATGTCTTTGCTCCTGTGTCTCTGAGGAACACAGAGTTATTTAGATTTAGTTTCTCCTGAAGGACACTGAGCTTCACCACAGACGTCTCACACATCCAGGAAACACTTTACATCTTCATCATCACAGTTTATCTGGTCTCATGAAGCTTTTCTTTCATGTTAGACATGACACAGTTTCATATAGAAGAACACGTGTGTCACGTGTGTCATGTATGTCATGTTTGATAGATTTTGATGAAGTTCTTTTTATCGGGGGGATTATCTCGCCGGCGTTGGTGACGGCGTTGGTGACGGCGTTGGTGACGGCGTTAGTGACGGTGTTGGTGACGGTGTTATGGAGTTCTAGGGTTAAAACAATAATAACTATAAAGTCCTGGAGAGTCACTGGCCTCAAGTCCAAGTTAAGCTTCAAGTCACAAACAGCAAGTCCTAAGTCAAGTCTTTCTGCAGCTTTGGTCAAGTCAGTCTCAAGTCCGGAAAATCCAGACTCGAGTCTAACTTGAGTCAAGTCTTTTGACTGGAGTCTCCCACCTCTGCTGTCTCCAGAGACGTCCCTCAGGCCTGGGCCGGTCTCCAGAGACGTCCCTCAGGCCTGGGTCTGTCTCCAGAGACGTCCCTCAGGCCTGGGCCGGTCTCCAGAGACGTCCCTCAGCCCTGGGCCTGTCTCCAGAGACGTCCCTCAGGCCTGGGCCGGTCTCCAGAGACGTCCCTCAGGCCTGAGTCTGTCTCCAGAGACGTCCTTCAGCCCTGGGCCGGTCTCCTGTCCGTCCAAGGGAGTCCATCTGTGGTTCTCCTCCAGGTTCCTCAGTGGTTGCTCGCCGTGGGACGGTCTCAGGGACGGCTCCATCTGTTTGGACGTTGGTTATTGTTTTGTTGCTTTGTGGGACTTGGGGCTGTACAGAACGGGGCCGATCGGTTCAAGGGCCAGTGTCGTAAAACAAGAGTCGATAAAAAGTTCTGATGGAAACAGGTCCCGTCCTAACGCTCGTCCCCGGGCCGCAGAGCGAACGCCCGCGCCTTGTCCTTGAACAGCTCCTGGGCCCGGGCCTGGTTCAGCTCCTGGGCCCGGGCCTGGTTCAGCTCCTGGGCCCGGGCCTGGTTCAGCTCCTGGGCCCGGGCCTGGTTCAGCTCCTGGGCCCGGGCCTGGTTCAGCTCCTGGGCCCGGGCCTGGTTCAGCTCCTGGGCCCGGGCCTGGTTCAGCTCCTGGGCCCGGGCCTGGTTCAGCTCCTGGGCCCGGGCCTGGTTCAGCTCCTGGGCCCGGGCCTGCTGCAGACGCTCGTACTTGTCCTTGTACAGGTCCCGCTCGGTGCTGATCCGAGCCAGGTCCTGCTGCAGCTGTCGGACCTGGTTCTGCAGCGAGGTCTTCTCCGTCTCCAGGAGGTGGCGCTGCTGGACACGTTTGAAGCGGCAGGACTGGGCGTAGCCGCGGTTCTTCAGCGTCCGCCGCTTCTGCTTCAGACGGATCACGTCCTCCTTCGAGAAGCCACGGAGCTGCCGGTTCAACTCCCGCACCGTCATCGACACCAGCTGCTCGTCCGAGAAGCGGTCGTCCAGGCGCCCCTAGAGGAGGACAGGGGTATGACAGTTATCCTCTGACCGTCTAACCCCTAAGGCTTTAGCTCTAACACTGACGTCGTCCAGGCGCCCCTAGGGGAGGACAGGGGTATGACAGTTATCCTCTGACCATCTAACCCCTAAGGCTTTAGCTCTAAAGCTCTGACACTGACGTCCTCCAGGCGCCCCTAGAGGAGGACAGGGGTATGACAGTTATCCTCTGCACGACTAACCCCTAAGGCTTTAGCTCTAACACTGACGTCGTCCAGGCGCCCCTAGAGGAGGACAGGGGTATGACAGTTATCCTCTGCACGACTAACCCCTAAGGCTTTAGCTCTAAAGCTCTGACACTGACGTCGTCCAGGCGCCCCTAGAGGAGGACAGGGGTATGACAGTTATCCTCTGACCGTCTAACCCCTTAGGCTTTAGCTCTAACACTGACGTCCTCCAGGCGCCTGGACCTGGTGAGTACCCAGGTGGTGTTTAGTACCTGGTTAAGGACCTGGTGAATACCCAGGGGGTGTTTAGTACCTGGTTCAGGACCTGGTGAGTACCCAGGTGGTGGTTAGTACCTGGTTAAGGACCTGGTAAGTACCCAGGTGGTGGTTAGTACCTGGTTATGGACCTGGTGAGTACCCAGGTGGTGGTTAGTACCTGGTTCAGGACCTGGTGAGTACCCAGGTGGTGTTTAGTACCTGGTTAAGGACCTGGTGAGTACCCAGGGGGTGTTTAGTACCTGGTTCAGGACCTGGTGAGTACCCAGGTGGTGGTTAGTACCTGGTTAAGGACCTGGTAAGTACCCAGGTGGTGGTTAGTACCTGGTTATGGACCTGGTGAGTACCCAGGTGGTGTTTAGTACCTGGTTATGGACCTGGTGAGTACCCAGGTGGTGCTTAGTACCTGGTTATGGACCTGGTGAGTACCCAGGTGGTGGTTAGTACCTGGTTCAGGACCTGGTGAGTACCCAGGTGGTGTTTAGTACCTGGTTAAGGACCTGGTGAGGACCCAGGTGGTGGTTTAGTACCTGGTTAAGGACCTGGTGAGTACCCAGGTGGTGTTTAGTACCTGGTTAAGGACCTGGTGAGGACCCAGGTGGTGGTTTAGTACCTGGTTAAGGACCTGGTGAGTACCCAGGTGGTGGTTAGTACCTGGTTAAGGACCTGGTGAGGACCCAGGTGGTGGTTTAGTACCTGGTTCAGGACCTGGTGAGTACCCAGGTGGTGGTTAGTACCTGGTTAAGGACCTGGTGAGTACCCAGGTGGTGGTTAGTACCTGGTTCAGGACCTGGTGAGTACCCAGGTGGTGGTTAGTACCTGGTTAAGGACCTGGTGAGTACCCAGGTGGTGTTTAGTACCTGGTTAAGGACCTGGTGAGTACCCAGGTGGTGGTTAGTACCTGGTTAAGGACCTGGTGAGGACCCAGGTGGTGTTTAGTACCTGGTTCAGGACCTGGTGAGTACCCAGGTGGTGTTTAGTACCTGGTTAAGGACCTGGTGAGTACCCAGGTGGTGTTTAGTACCTGGTTCAGGACCTGGTGAGTACCCAGGTGGTGTTTAGTACCTGGTTAAGGACCTGGTGAGTACCCAGGTGGTGTTTAGTACCTGGTTCAGGATCTGGTGAGTACCCAGGTGGTGGTTAGTACCTGGTTAAGGACCTGGTGAGTACCCAGGTGGTGGTTAGTACCTGGTTCAGGACCTGGTGAGGACCCAGGTGGTGTTTAGTACCTGGTTATGGACCTGGTGAGTACCCAGGTGGTGGTTAGTACCTGGTTAAGGACCTGGTGAGTACCCAGGTGGTGGTTAGTACCTGGTTAAGGACCTGGTGAGTACCCAGGTGGTGTTTAGTACCTGGTTATGGACCTGGTGAGTACCCAGGTGGTGGTTAGTACCTGGTTATGGACCTGGTGAGTACCCAGGTGGTGGTTAGTACCTGGTTCAGGACCTGGTGAGTACCCAGGTGGTGGTTAGTACCTGGTTCAGGACCTGGTGAGTACCCAGGTGGTGTTTAGTACCTGGTTATGGACCTGGTGAGTACCCAGGTGGTGTTTAGTACCTGGTTAAGGACCTGGTGAGTACCCAGGTGGTGTTTAGTACCTGGTTAAGGACCTGGTGAGTACCCAGGTGGTGTTTAGTACCTGGTTAAGGACCTGGTGAGTACCCAGGTGGTGTTTAGTACCTGGTTAAGGACCTGGTGAGTACCCAGGTGGTGGTTAGTACCTGGTTATGGACCTGGTGAGTACCCAGGTGGTGGTTTAGTACCTGGTTCAGGACCTGGTGAGTACCCAGGTGGTGGTTAGTACCTGGTTCAGGACCTGGTGAGTACCCAGGTGGTGGTTAGTACCTGGTTCAGGACCTGGTGAGTACCCAGGTGGTGTTTAGTACCTGGTTATGGACCTGGTGAGTACCCAGGTGGTGTTTAGTACCTGGTTATGGACCTGGTGAGTACCCAGGTGGTGGTTAGTACCTGGTTAAGGACCTGGTGAGTACCCAGGTGGTGGTTAGTACCTGGTTCAGGACCTGGTGAGTACCCAGGTGGTGGTTTAGTACCTGGTTCAGGACCTGGTGAGTACCCAGGTGGTGGTTAGTACCTGGTTCAGGACCTGGTGAGTACCCAGGTGGTGGTTAGTACCTGGTTCAGGACCTGGTGAGTACCCAGGTGGTGGTTAGTACCTGGTTAAGGACCTGGTGAGTACCCAGGTGGTGTTTAGTACCTGGTTATGGACCTGGTGAGTACCCAGGTGGTGTTTAGTACCTGGTTATGGACCTGGTGAGTACCCAGGTGGTGGTTAGTACCTGGTTATGGACCTGGTGAGTACCCAGGTGGTGGTTAGTACCTGGTTATGGACCTGGTGAGTACCCAGGTGGTGCTTAGTACCTGGTTAAGGACCTGGTGAGTACCCAGGTGGTGGTTAGTACCTGGTTCAGGACCTGGTGAGTACCCAGGTGGTGTTTAGTACCTGGTTATGGACCTGGTGAGTACCCAGGTGGTGGTTAGTACCTGGTTATGGACCTGGTGAGTACCCAGGGGGTGGTTAGTACCTGGTTAAGGACCTGGTGAGTACCCAGGTTGTGGTTAGTACCTGGTTAAGGACCTGGTGAGTACCCAGGTGGTGTTTAGTACCTGGTTATGGACCTGGTGAGTACCCAGGTGGTGGTTAGTACCTGGTTATGGACCTGGTGAGTACCCAGGTGGTGTTTAGTACCTGGTTCAGGACCTGGTGAGTACCCAGGTGGTGGTTAGTACCTGGTTCAGGACCTGGTGAGTACCCAGGTGGTGGTTAGTACCTGGTTATGGACCTGGTGAGTACCCAGGTGGTGTTTAGTACCTGGTTAAGGACCTGGTGAGTACCCAGGTGGTGGTTAGTACCTGGTTCAGGACCTGGTGAGTACCCAGGTGGTGTTTAGTACCTGGTTAAGGACCTGGTGAGTACCCAGGTGGTGTTTAGTACCTGGTTATGGACCTGGTGAGTACCCAGGTGTTGTTTAGTACCTGGTTAAGGACCTGGTGAGTACCCAGGTGTTGTTTAGTACCTGGTTAAGGACCTGGTGAGTACCCAGGTGGTGTTTAGTACCTGGTTATGGACCTGGTGAGTACACAGGTGGTGGTTTAGTACCTGGTTCAGGACCTGGTGAGTACCCAGGTGGTGGTTAGTACCTGGTTCAGGACCTGGTGAGTACCCAGGTGGTGGTTAGTACCTGGTTATGGACCTGGTGAGTACCCAGGTGGTGGTTAGTACCTGGTTAAGGACCTGGTGAGTACACAGGTGGTGGTTTAGTACCTGGTTCAGGACCTGGTGAGTACCCAGGTGGTGGTTAGTACCTGGTTCAGGACCTGGTGAGTACCCAGGGGGTGTTTAGTACCTGGTTATGGACCTGGTGAGTACCCAGGTGGTGTTTAGTACCTGGTTATGGACCTGGTGAGTACCCAGGTGGTGGTTAGTACCTGGTTATGGACCTGGTGAGTACCCAGGTGGTGGTTAGTACCTGGTTATGGACCTGGTGAGTACCCAGGTGGTGTTTAGTACCTGGTTCAGGACCTGGTGAGTACCCAGGTGGTGGTTAGTACCTGGTTCAGGACCTGGTGAGTACCCAGGGGGTGTTTAGTACCTGGTTATGGACCTGGTGAGTACCCAGGTGGTGTTTAGTACCTGGTTATGGACCTGGTGAGTACCCAGGTGGTGGTTAGTACCTGGTTATGGACCTGGTGAGTACCCAGGTGGTGGTTAGTACCTGGTTATGGACCTGGTGAGTACCCAGGTGGTGGTTAGTACCTGGTTATGGACCTGGTGAGTACCCAGGTGGTGTTTAGTACCTGGTTATGGACCTGGTGAGTACCCAGGTGGTGTTTAGTACCTGGTTATGGACCTGGTGAGTACCCAGGTGGTGGTTAGTACCTGGTTCAGGACCTGGTGAGTACCCAGGTGGTGGATAGTACCTGGTTCAGGACCTGGTGAGTACCCAGGTGGTGGTTAGTACCTGGTTAAGGACCTGGTGAGTACCCAGGTGGTGTTTAGTACCTGGTTATGGACCTGGTGAGTACCCAGGTGGTGTTTAGTACCTGGTTATGGACCTGGTGAGTACCCAGGTGGTGGTTAGTACCTGGTTATGGACCTGGTGAGTACCCAGGTGGTGGTTAGTACCTGGTTATGGACCTGGTGAGTACCCAGGTGGTGTTTAGTACCTGGTTATGGACCTGGTGAGTACCCAGGTGGTGTTTAGTACCTGGTTCAGGACCTGGTGAGTACCCAGGTGGTGGTTTAGTACCTGGTTAAGGACCTGGTGAGTACCCAGGTGGTGTTTAGTACCTGGTTATGGACCTGGTGAGTACCCAGGTGGTGGTTAGTACCTGGTTATGGACCTGGTGAGTACCCAGGTGGTGTTTAGTACCTGGTTATGGACCTGGTGAGTACCCAGGTGGTGGTTTAGTACCTGGTTATGGACCTGGTGAGTACCCAGGTGGTGGTTAGTACCTGGTTAAGGACCTGGTGAGTACCCAGGTGGTGGTTTAGTACCTGGTTATGGACCTGGTGAGTACCCAGGTGGTGTTTAGTACCTGGTTATGGACCTGGTGAGTACCCAGGTGGTGGTTAGTACCTGGTTCAGGACCTGGTGAGTACCCAGGTGGTGGTTAGTACCTGGTTCAGGACCTGGTGAGTACCCAGGTGGTGTTTAGTACCTGGTTAAGGACCTGGTGAGTACCCAGGTGGTGGTTTAGTACCTGGTTAAGGACCTGGTGAGTACCCAGGTGGTGTTTAGTACCTGGTTAAGGACCTGGTGAGTACCCAGGGGGTGGTTTAGTACCTGGTTATGGACCTGGTGAGTACCCAGGTGGTGTTTAGTACCTGGTTATGGACCTGGTGAGTACCCAGGTGGTGGTTAGTACCTGGTTCAGGACCTGGTGAGTACCCAGGTGGTGTTTAGTACCTGGTTCAGGACCTGGTGAGTACCCAGGTGGTGGTGGTGGTGGTGCTGGTGGTGCAGCAGGTGCTCCTCTGAGTACGCGTTGCCCCTGAAGGCCTCGTAGTGATGAGGGTTTGATCCGATCAGCGCCTCCACCGCGTCCTCCGGGGTCAGGCTGAGCGCCTCAGGGCCCGAGTGCGGCTGGTACCCGCCCACCTGCAGTACAAATACTTTTACTGAAGTACAAATACTTTTACTACAGTACAAATACTTTTACTACACTACAAATACTTTTACTACAGTATAAATACTTTTACTACAGTACAAATACTTTTACTACAGTACAAATACTTTTACTACACTACTAATACTTTTACTACAGTACAAATACTTTTACTACAGTACAAATACTTTTACTACACTACAAATACTTTTACTACAGTACAAATACTTTTACTACACTACTAATACTTTTGCTACAGTACAAATACTTTTACTACAGTACAAATACTTTTACTATACTACAAATACTTTTACTATACTACAAATACTTTTACTACAGTACAAATACTTTAACTACACTACAAATACTTTTACTACAGTACAAATACTTTAACTACACTACAAATACTTTTACTACACTACAAATACTTTTACTACAGTACAAATACTTTTACTACACTCCTAATACTTTTACTACAGTACAAATACTTTTACTATACTACAAATACTTTTACTATACTACAAATACTTTTACTACACTACAAATACTTTTACTACAGTACAAATACTTTTACTACAGTACAAATACTTTTACTACAGTACAAATGCTTTTACTACAGTACAAATACTTTTACTACAGTACAAATACTTTTACTACAGTACAAATACTTTTACTACAGTATACTACCCGCCCACCTGCAGTACAAATACTTTTACTAAAGTACAAATACTTTTACTACAGTATAAATACTTTTACTACACTACAAATACTTTTACTACAGTATAAATACTTTTACTACAGTATAAATACTTTTACTACAGTACAAATACTTTTACTATACTACAAATACTTTTACTATACTACAAATACTTTTACTACAGTACAAATACTTTAACTACACTACAAATACTTTTACTACAGTACAAATACTTTAACTACACTACAAATACTTTTACTACACTACAAATACTTTTACTACAGTACAAATACTTTTACTATACTACAAATACTTTTACTATACTACAAATACTTTTACTACACTACAAATACTTTTACAACAGTACAAATACTTTTACTACAGTACAAATACTTTTACTACAGTACAAATGCTTTTACTACAGTACAAATACTTTTACTACAGTACAAATACTTTTACTACAGTACAAATACTTTTACTACAGTATACTACCCGCCCACCTGCAGTACAAATACTTTTACTAAAGTACAAATACTTTTACTACAGTACAAATACTTTTACTACAGTACAAATACTTTTACTATACTACACATACTTTTACTACAGTACAAATACTTTTACTATACTACACATACCTTTACTACAGTACAAATACTTTTACTACAGTACAAATACTTTTACTACAGTACAAATACTTTTACTATACTACAAATACCTTTACTACAGTACAAATACCTTTACTAAACTACAAATACCTTTACTACAGTACAAATACTTTTACTATACTACAAATACCTTTACTACAGTATACTACCGGCCCACGTGCAGTAACAATACTTTTACAACAGTATAGTACCTGCCCACCTGAAGTACAAATACCTTTACTACAGTACAAATACCTTTACTACAGTATAGTACCTGCACACCTGCAGTAGCAATATTTTTACTACAGTACAAATACTTTTACTACAGTACAAATACTTTGACTACAGTATAGTACCCGCCCACCTGCAGTACAAATACTTTTACTACAGTACACATACTTTTACTACAGTACAAATACTTGTACTACAGTACACATACTTTGACTCACTTATTTTACACACTAAACCTGGAACCTGGGGCCCGTGGCGCCCCCTGGGGGCCGTGTTTGAACTTACCCAGTAAACCTCCTCGTGCGCTTTGGGGCCGGGGCCCGTGGCGCCCCCTGGGGGCCCGTGCTGAGGGCTGGGCGCGGGGCAGAAGGAGGGGGACGAGGGCACGGAGGAGCAGGGGGTGCTGAGGGGGGTACTGGACAGAGAGCCCCCGGGCCCCGAGCACGGGCCCCCAGGGGCCCCCGGGCCGCGGTGACACAGCGGCGGCTCCGGAGGCTCCTTCTTCACCTCGAACTTCATCAGGTCAAAGTCATTCACGTAGTCCATGGCGAGAGGGCTGGACGAGAGGCCGCGGAGGTCCGAGCGGAGGTCCGAGCGCAGGTCCGAGCGCAGGTCCGAGCGCAGGTCCACCCGGGGGTCCGCCCGGGGGTCCGAGCGCAGGTCCACCCGGGGGTCCGCCAGCTCCGACATGGGGCCAAATGGAGGTTTGAAGTTTGACGGGAGCTCCGTGTCTCTAATGAGTCTGAGTCCGGCTCAGATCAGGTTAGACCTGAGCCGGACTCTGGTTTCACTCTATTTTTATCAGAGGGTACGGGTGTGTGGGGGGTGGGGTGGGGGCACGGGGGGACACGGGGGAGGTCCGGTGTCTCTCCAGTCCGCCCTGCGCGGCGCTGCTCGCCGCTGCTCCGGCCCCTAAGTCCCGCTGAGTCTGGTCTCGGTCTCGGTCGGGACTGTCCTCGTGTTACCCCTCACGCGCACTGGTCCGGGGCTTGTTCTGCGCGCATGTCCGTGTCGCGCCTCTCGGTCGCGTGCTCCGTTTGTCCCGTTAAAGTTTCTTCAGAATCAGTCCGACTGTTTCTTCTGTGAGCGCTTCCCGTCGGTGCGCGCAGAGAAACGCGCGGAGAGCGCGGCTCCGGGCCGGTGTCTCTGATCCCGGTGTCTCTGATCCCGGTCCCGGTGTCTCTGATCCCGGTCCCGGTGTCTCTGATCCCGGTCCCGGTGTCTCTGATCCCGGTCCCGGTGTATCTGATCCCGGTCCCGGTGTAACTGATCCCGGTCCCGGTGTCTCTGATCCCGGTCCCGGTGTAACTGATCCCGGTCCGGTCAGACCCGTGGCTCGGTCCTGGGTCAGCGGCTCCTCTGGCCGCAGACCGTGCGCTCTGCCCGGGGAGGCTCAGACCCGTGGCTCGGTCCTGGGTCAGCGGCTGGTCGTGGCTCCTCTGGCCGCAGACCGTGCGCTCTGCCCGGGGAGGCTCAGACCCGTGGCTCGGTCCTGGGTCAGCGGCTCGTCGTGGCTCCTGTGCCGCAGACTGTGCGCTCTGCCCGGGGAGGCTCTGACACGCGGACACGGGGCAGGTGCTGCGCGCGCTCTGGGAATGCGTGAGGCGCGTGGGCGCCAATATAAGCGCGTGCCATGTCTGCCCCGCCCACCAGTAGCACAGAGAACCAATGGGAGCAAAGCGCAGAGAGAGGGTCACGTGGGTCTCAGTCTTTGTGTCGCTGAAGCTGAGATTTAGGAACAAAACCAAGACTTTCAACAACACGTTGTTCAAATAAAGCTTTTTTACTTTGTTTTATTTCTTCAGTCATTATGAACTTTTCGATCACATGTTTTCCAAAGATCGTAAACGTTATACAATAAGAAAACGTGTACTTGAAGTATTTAAGAGCTACATGAATGACACTTTTACAGTTTCTCTAAAACCAACAAAGCTTAAACATCAACAATGACTTTGTTTCTAATGATCTTCATCCATCTCTTCATCATCGTCTCCATCATGTTTCACTTGTACATGTTTTAGATGCTTTAGTTTTCACCAGACCAGCTCCTCTGAGCTGATTCTATAGTTACTGCTGAGGAACAGGAGGTTATGAGCCTTATGTCACAAGTCTGTGTAAACATTCATCACATTCATCGCAAATATTATTAATCGCGATTAATTTAATTCTCCCATTTCAACCATAAATAATTGGATTTTGTCTTTATTTTCGACTTCATGCAGTTTCTGTCCAGAAGGTTTTCAGCCGTCGGGCTTTTCATATAAACATGAACCTGTGGCTTTAATGAAATGTCAAAGTGTCACAGACTTTAAATGTAAGTGTTTAATGTGTTTAAGTGTTAAAAATGAATATAATTATTTGAAAAAAATTAACTAATTAATCGCAATTAATCGTATATCAGAGGTGCGATTAATCACCATTAAAAATGCCTTAGTAGTAGCAGACAGTAGTAGACAGTAGTAGACAGTAGTAGACAGTAGACAGTAGTAGACAGTAGTAGACAGTAGACAGTAGTAGACAGTAGTAGACAGTAGACAGTAGTAGACAGTAGTAGACAGTAGACAGTAGTAGACAGTAGTAGACAGTAGTAGACAGTAGTAGACAGTAGTAGACAGTAGACAGTAGTAGACAGTAGTAGACAGTAGTAGACAGTAGTAGACAGTAGACAGTAGTAGACAGTAGTAGACAGTAGACAGTAGTAGACAGTAGTAGACAGTAGTAGACAATAGTAGACAGTAGACAGTAGTAGACA
The DNA here is from genome assembly GCF_951799975.1 of Gobius niger. Lineage (NCBI taxonomy): Eukaryota > Metazoa > Chordata > Actinopteri > Gobiiformes > Gobiidae > Gobius > Gobius niger. The sequence goes on from NC_136857.1 coordinate 40,741,204, forward strand.
GTAGTAGACAGTAGTAGACAGTAGTAGACAGTAGACAGTAGTAGACAGTAGTAGACAGTAGACAGTAGTAGACAGTAGTAGACAGCAGACAGTAGTAGACAGTAGTAGACAGTAGTAGACAGTAGACAGTAGTAGACAGTAGTAGACAGTAGACAGTAGACAGTAGCAGACAGTAGTAGACAGTAGTAGACAGTAGTAGACAGTAGTAGACAGTAGACAGCAGACAGTAGTAGACAGTAGTAGACAGTAGACAGTAGTAGACAGTAGTAGACAGCAGACAGTAGTAGACAGTAGTAGACAGTAGTAGACAGTAGACAGTAGTAGACAGTAGTAGACAGTAGACAGTAGTAGACAGTAGTAGACAGCAGACAGTAGTAGACAGTAGTAGACAGTAGTAGACAGCAGACAGTAGTAGACAGTAGTAGACAGTAGTAGACAGTAGTAGACAGTAGTAGACAGTAGACAGTAGTAGACAGTAGTAGACAGTAGTAGACAGTAGTAGACAGTAGACAGTAGTAGACAGTAGTAGACAGTAGACAGTAGTAGACAGTAGTAGACAGTAGACAGTAGTAGACAGTAGTAGACAGTAGACAGTAGTAGACAGTAGTAGACAGTAGTAGACAGTAGACAGTAGTAGACAGTAGTAGACAGTAGACAGTAGTAGACAGTAGTAGACAGTAGTAGACAGTAGTAGACAGTAGACAGTAGTAGACAGTAGTAGACAGTAGACAGTAGTAGACAGTAGTAGACAGTAGTAGACAGTAGTAGACAGTAGTAGACAGTAGACAGTAGTAGACAGTAGTAGACAGTAGTAGACAGTAGACAGTAGTAGACAGTAGTAGACAGTAGACAGTAGTAGACAGTAGTAGACAGTAGTAGACAGTAGACAGTAGTAGACAGTAGACAGTAGTAGACAGTAGTAGACAGTAGACAGTAGTAGACAGTAGTAGACAGTAGTAGACAGTAGACAGTAGTAGACAGTAGACAGTAGTAGACAGTAGTAGACAGTAGACAGTAGTAGACAGTAGTAGACAGTAGACAGTAGTAGACAGTAGACAGTAGTAGACAGTAGTAGACAGTAGACAGTAGTAGACAGTAGTAGACAGTAGACAGTAGTAGACAGTAGTAGACAGTAGTAGACAGTAGACAGTAGTAGACAGTAGACAGTAGTAGACAGTAGTAGACAGTAGACAGTAGTAGACAGTAGTAGACAGTAGACAGTAGTAGACAGTAGTAGACAGTAGTAGACAGTAGTAGACAGTAGTAGACAGTAGACAGTAGTAGACAGTAGACAGTAGTAGACAGTAGTAGACAGTAGTAGACAGTAGTAGACAGTAGACAGTAGTAGACAGTAGTAGACAGTAGTAGACAGTAGACAGTAGTAGACAGTAGTAGACAGTAGACAGTAGTAGACAGTAGTAGACAGTAGTAGACAGTAGTAGACAGTAGACAGTAGCAGACAGTAGTAGACAGTAGACAGTAGCAGACAGTAGTAGACAGCAGACAGTAGTAGACAGTAGTAGACAGTAGTAGACAGTAGACAGTAGTAGACAGTAGTAGACAGTAGTAGACAGTAGTAGACAGCAGACAGTAGTAGACAGTAGTAGACAGTAGTAGACAGCAGACAGTAGTAGACAGTAGTAGACAGTAGTAGACAGTAGTAGACAGTAGACAGTAGTAGACAGTAGTAGACAGTAGACAGTAGTAGACAGTAGTAGACAGCAGACAGTAGTAGACAGTAGTAGACAGTAGTAGACAGCAGACAGTAGTAGACAGTAGTAGACAGTAGACAGTAGTAGACAGTAGTAGACAGTAGTAGACAGTAGTAGACAGTAGACAGTAGTAGACAGTAGTAGACAGTAGTAGACAGTAGTAGACAGTAGTAGACAGTAGACAGCAGACAGTAGTAGACAGTAGTAGACAGTAGACAGCAGACAGTAGCAGACAGTAGTAGACAGTAGTAGACAGTAGACAGCAGACAGTAGCAGACAGTAGTAGACAGTAGTAGACAGTAGTAGACAGTAGTAGACAGTAGACAGCAGACAGTAGTAGACAGTAGTAGACAGTAGTAGACAGTAGTAGACAGTAGTAGACAGTAGTAGACAGTAGTAGACAGTAGACAGTAGTAGACAGTAGTAGACAGTAGTAGACAGTAGTAGACAGTAGTAGACAGTAGACAGCAGACAGTAGTAGACAGTAGTAGACAGTAGACAGCAGACAGTAGCAGACAGTAGTAGACAGTAGTAGACAGTAGTAGACAGTAGACAGCAGACAGTAGTAGACAGTAGTAGACAGTAGACAGTAGTAGACAGTAGTAGACAGTAGTAGACAGTAGTAGACAGTAGTAGACAGTAGTAGACAGTAGACAGCAGACAGTAGTAGACAGTAGTAGACAGTAGACAGTAGTAGACAGTAGTAGACAGTAGTAGACAGTAGTAGACAGTAGTAGACAGTAGTAGACAGTAGACAGTAGTAGACAGTAGTAGACAGTAGTAGACAGTAGTAGACAGTAGTAGACAGTAGACAGCAGACAGTAGTAGACAGTAGTAGACAGTAGTAGACAGTAGACAGTAGTAGACAGTAGTAGACAGTAGTAGACAGTAGTAGACAGCAGACAGTAGTAGACAGTAGTAGACAGTAGTAGACAGCAGACAGTAGTAGACAGTAGTAGACAGTAGTAGACAGTAGTAGACAGTAGACAGTAGTAGACAGTAGTAGACAGTAGACAGTAGTAGACAGTAGTAGACAGCAGACAGTAGTAGACAGTAGTAGACAGTAGTAGACAGCAGACAGTAGTAGACAGTAGTAGACAGTAGACAGTAGTAGACAGTAGTAGACAGTAGTAGACAGTAGTAGACAGTAGACAGTAGTAGACAGTAGTAGACAGTAGTAGACAGTAGTAGACAGTAGTAGACAGTAGACAGCAGACAGTAGTAGACAGTAGTAGACAGTAGACAGCAGACAGTAGCAGACAGTAGTAGACAGTAGTAGACAGTAGACAGCAGACAGTAGCAGACAGTAGTAGACAGTAGTAGACAGTAGTAGACAGTAGTAGACAGTAGACAGCAGACAGTAGTAGACAGTAGTAGACAGTAGTAGACAGTAGTAGACAGTAGTAGACAGTAGTAGACAGTAGTAGACAGTAGACAGTAGTAGACAGTAGTAGACAGTAGTAGACAGTAGTAGACAGTAGTAGACAGTAGACAGCAGACAGTAGTAGACAGTAGTAGACAGTAGACAGCAGACAGTAGCAGACAGTAGTAGACAGTAGTAGACAGTAGTAGACAGTAGACAGCAGACAGTAGTAGACAGTAGTAGACAGTAGACAGTAGTAGACAGTAGTAGACAGTAGTAGACAGTAGTAGACAGTAGTAGACAGTAGTAGACAGTAGACAGCAGACAGTAGTAGACAGTAGTAGACAGTAGACAGTAGTAGACAGTAGTAGACAGTAGTAGACAGTAGTAGACAGTAGTAGACAGTAGTAGACAGTAGACAGTAGTAGACAGTAGTAGACAGTAGTAGACAGTAGTAGACAGTAGTAGACAGTAGACAGCAGACAGTAGTAGACAGTAGTAGACAGTAGACAGCAGACAGTAGCAGACAGTAGCAGACAGTAGTAGACAGTAGACAGTAGTAGACAGTAGACAGTAGTAGACAGTAGTAGACAGTAGTAGACAGTAGACAGTAGTAGACAGTAGTAGACAGTAGTAGACAGTAGTAGACAGTAGTAGACAGTAGTAGACAGTAGACAGTAGTAGACAGTAGACAGTAGTAGACAGTAGTAGACAGTAGTAGACAGTAGACAGTAGTAGACAGTAGTAGACAGTAGTAGACAGTAGTAGACAGTAGTAGACAGTAGTAGACAGTAGACAGTAGTAGACAGTAGTAGACAGTAGTAGACAGTAGTAGACAGTAGCAGACAGTAGTAGACAGTAGACAGTAGTAGACAGTAGTAGACAGTAGTAGACAGTAGTAGACAGTAGTAGACAGTAGACAGTAGTAGACAGTAGTAGACAGTAGTAGACAGTAGACAGCAGACAGTAGCAGACAGTAGTAGACAGTAGTAGACAGTAGTAGACAGTAGTAGACAGTAGTAGACAGTAGTAGACAGTAGACAGCAGACAGTAGCAGACAGTAGTAGACAGTAGTAGACAGTAGTAAACAGTAGTAGACAGTAGTAGACAGTAGTAGACAGTAGTAGACAGTAGACAGTAGTAGAGAGTAGTAGAGAGTAGTAGACAGTAGACAGCAGACAGTAGCAGACAGTAGTAGACAGTAGTAGACATTAGTAAACAGTAGTAGACAGTAGTAGACAGTAGAAGACAGTAGTAGACAGTAGTAGACAGTAGACAGTAGTAGACAGTAGTAGACAGTAGTAGACAGTAGACAGCAGACAGTAGCAGACAGTAGTAGACAGTAGTAGACAGTAGACAGTAGACAGTAGTAGACAGTAGACAGTAGTAGACAGTAGTAGACAGTAGACAGCAGACAGTAGTAGACAGTAGTAGACAGTAGTAGACAGTAGTAGACAGTAGTAGACAGTAGTAGACAGTAGACAGTAGTAGACAGTAGTAGACAGTAGTAGACAGTAGTAGACAGTAGACAGCAGACAGTAGTAGACAGTAGTAGACAGTAGACAGCAGACAGTAGCAGACAGTAGTAGACAGTAGTAGACAGTAGTAGACAGTAGTAGACAGTAGACAGCAGACAGTAGTAGACAGTAGTAGACAGTAGACAGTAGTAGACAGTAGTAGACAGTAGTAGACAGTAGTAGACAGTAGTAGACAGTAGACAGTAGTAGACAGTAGTAGACAGTAGTAGACAGTAGTAGACAGTAGACAGCAGACAGTAGTAGACAGTCGTAGACAGTAGACAGTAGTAGACAGTAGTAGACAGTAGTAGACAGTAGTAGACAGTAGTAGACAGTAGTAGACAGTAGACAGTAGTAGACAGTAGTAGACAGTAGTAGACAGTAGTAGACAGTAGACAGCAGACAGTAGTAGACAGTAGTAGACAGTAGACAGCAGACAGTAGCAGACAGTAGCAGACAGTAGTAGACAGTAGACAGTAGTAGACAGTAGACAGTAGTAGACAGTAGTAGACAGTAGTAGACAGTAGTAGACAGTAGACAGCAGACAGTAGTAGACAGTAGTAGACAGTAGACAGTAGTAGACAGTAGTAGACAGTAGACAGTAGTAGACAGTAGTAGACAGTAGTAGACAGTAGTAGACAGTAGCAGACAGTAGTAGACAGTAGACAGTAGCAGACAGTAGTAGACAGTAGTAGACAGTAGTAGACAGTAGCAGACAATAGTAGACAGTAGCAGACAGTAGTAGACAGTAGCAGACAGTAGTGGACAGTAGTAGACAGTAGTAGACAGTAGTAGACAGTAGCAGACAGTAGTAGACAGTAGCAGACAGTAGTAGACAGTAGTAGACAGTAGCAGACAGTAGTAGACAGTAGACAGTAGTAGACAGTAGTAGACAGTAGACAGTAGCAGACAGTAGTAGACAGTAGACAGTAGTAGACAGTAGTAGACAGTAGTAGACAGTAGCAGACAGTAGTAGACAGTAGACAGTAGTAGACAGTAGACAGTAGTAGACAGTAGTAGACAGTAGCAGACAGTAGTAGACAGTAGACAGTAGTAGACAGTAGTAGACAGTAGTAGACAGTAGCAGACAGTAGTAGACAGTAGTAGACAGTAGCAGACAGTAGTAGACAGTAGACAGTAGTAGACAGTAGTAGACAGTAGTAGACAGTAGCAGACAGTAGTAGACAGTAGACAGTAGACAGTAGACAGTAGTAGACAGTGGTAGACAGTAGTAGACAGTAGTAGACAGTAGTAGACAGTAGACAGCAGACAGTAGTAGACAGTAGTAGACAGTAGTAGACAGTAGTAGACAGTAGTAGACAGTAGTAGACAGTAGTAGACAGTAGTAGACAGTAGACAGTAGTAGACAGTAGTAGACAGTAGTAGACAGTAGACAGCAGACAGTAGTAGACAGTAGTAGACAGTAGACAGCAGACAGTAGTAGACAGTAGTAGACAGTAGTAGACAGTAGTAGACAGTAGTAGACAGTAGCAGACAGTAGCAGACAGTAGTAGACAGTAGTAGACAGTAGACAGTAGTAGACAGTAGTAGACAGTAGTAGACAGTAGCAGACAGTAGTAGACAGTAGTAGACAGTAGTAGACAGTAGCAGACAGTAGTAGACAGTAGTAGACAGTAGCAGACAGTAGTAGACAGTAGTAGACAGTAGCAGACAGTAGCAGACAGTAGTAGACAGTAGTAGACAGTAGCAGACAGTAGTAGACAGTAGTAGACAGTAGACAGTAGTAGACAGTAGCAGACAGTAGTAGACAGTAGTAGACAGTAGACAGTAGACAGCAGTAGACAGTAGTAGACAGTAGCAGACAGTAGTAGACAGTAGTAGACAGTAGTAGACAGTAGTAGACAGTAGTAGACAGTAGACAGTAGTAGACAGTAGCAGACAGTAGTAGACAGTAGTAGACAGTAGTAGACAGTAGTAGACAGTAGTAGACAGTAGCAGACAGTAGACAGTAGTAGACAGTAGACAGTAGTAGACAGTAGTAGACAGTAGTAGACAGTAGTAGACAGTAGCAGACAGTAGTAGACAGTAGTAGACAGTAGCAGACAGTAGACAGTAGTAGACAGTAGCAGACAGTAGTAGACAGTAGTAGACAGTAGACAGTAGACAGCAGTAGACAGTAGTAGACAGTAGCAGACAGTAGTAGACAGTAGTAGACAGTAGTAGACAGTAGTAGACAGTAGTAGACAGTAGCAGACAGTAGACAGTAGTAGACAGTAGACAGTAGTAGACAGTAGTAGACAGTAGTAGACAGTAGCAGACAGTAGCAGACAGTAGTAGACAGTAGTAGACAGTAGCAGACAGTAGTAGACAGTAGTAGACAGTAGACAGTAGTAGACAGTAGCAGACAGTAGTAGACAGTAGTAGACAGTAGACAGTAGACAGCAGTAGACAGTAGTAGACAGTAGCAGACAGTAGTAGACAGTAGTAGACAGTAGTAGACAGTAGTAGACAGTAGTAGACAGTAGCAGACAGTAGACAGTAGTAGACAGTAGACAGTAGTAGACAGTAGTAGACAGTAGCAGACAGTAGTAGACAGTAGACAGTAGTAGACAGTAGTAGACAGTAGTAGACAGTAGTAGACAGTAGCAGACAGTAGTAGACAGTAGTAGACAGTAGTAGACAGTAGCAGACAGTAGTAGACAGTAGTAGACAGTAGCAGACAGTAGTAGACAGTAGTAGACAGTAGCAGACAGTAGTAGACAGTAGTAGACAGTAGTAGACAGTAGTAGACAGTAGTAGACAGTAGACAGTAGTAGACAGTAGCAGACAGTAGTAGACAGTAGTAGACAGTAGCAGACAGTAGTAGACAGTAGTAGACAGTAGTAGACAGTAGTAGACAGTAGTAGACAGTAGTAGACAGTAGTAGACAGTAGTAGACAGTAGACAGTAGTAGACAGTAGCAGACAGTAGTAGACAGTAGTAGACAGTAGCAGACAGTAGTAGACAGTAGTAGACAGTAGACAGCAGTAGACAGTAGTAGACAGTAGCAGACAGTAGTAGACAGTAGTAGACAGTAGTAGACAGTAGTAGACAGTAGTAGACAGTAGACAGTAGTAGACAGTAGCAGACAGTAGTAGACAGTAGTAGACAGTAGTAGACAGTAGTAGACAGTAGTAGACAGTAGCAGACAGTAGTAGACAGTAGTAGACAGTAGCAGACAGTAGTAGACAGTAGTAGACAGTAGTAGACAGTAGCAGACAGTAGTAGACAGTAGTAGACAGTAGCAGACAGTAGTAGACAGTAGTAGACAGTAGCAGACAGTAGTAGACAGTAGTAGACAGTAGTAGACAGTAGCAGACAGTAGTAGACAGTAGTAGACAGTAGACAGTAGTAGACAGTAGCAGACAGTAGTAGACAGTAGACAGTAGTAGACAGTAGACAGTAGTAGACAGTAGTAGACAGTAGACAGTAGACAGTAGTAGACAGTAGTAGACAGTAGTAGACAGTAGTAGACAGTAGTAGACAGTAGCAGACAGTAGTAGACAGTGGCAGACAGTAGTAGACAGTAGTAGACAGTAGTAGACAGTAGTAGACAGTAGCAGACAGTAGTAGACAGTAGTAGACAGTAGACAGTAGTAGACAGTAGTAGACAGTAGACAGTAGTAGACAGTAGTAGACAGTAGTAGACAGTAGTAGACAGTAGCAGACAGTAGTAGACAGTAGTAGACAGTAGTAGACAGTAGCAGACAGTAGCAGACAGTAGTAGACAGTAGTAGACAGTAGTAGACAGTAGCAGACAGTAGCAGACAGTAGTAGACAGTAGTAGACAGTAGTAGACAGTAGCAGACAGTAGCAGACAGTAGTAGACAGTAGTAGACAGTAGTAGACAGTAGTAGACAGTAGTAGACAGTAGCAGACAGTAGTAGACAGTAGCAGACAGTAGACAGTAGTAGACAGTAGCAGACAGTAGTAGACAGTAGTAGACAGTAGTAGACAGTAGTAGACAGTAGACAGTAGTAGACAGTAGTAGACAGTAGTAGACAGTAGTAGACAGTAGTAGACAGTAGTAGACAGTAGTAGACAGTAGCAGACAGTAGTAGACAGTAGTAGACAGTAGACAGTAGTAGACAGTAGTAGACAGTAGTAGACAGTAGTAGACAGTAGTAGACAGTAGTAGACAGTAGCAGACAGTAGTAGACAGTAGTAGACAGTAGTAGACAGTAGTAGACAGTAGACAGTAGTAGACAGTAGTAGACAGTAGTAGACAGTAGTAGACAGTAGTAGACAGTAGTAGACAGTAGTAGACAGTAGACAGTAGTAGACAGTAGTAGACAAGTAGACAGTAGCAGACAGTAGCAGACAGTAGTAGACAGTAGTAGACAGTAGTAGACAGTAGTAGACAGTAGCAGACAGTAGACAGTAGTAGACAGTAGCAGACAGTAGTAGACAGTAGTAGACAGTAGTAGACAGTAGTAGACAGTAGTAGACAGTAGTAGACAGTAGTAGACAGTAGTAGACAGTAGTAGACAGTAGTAGACAGTAGTAGACAGTAGCAGACAGTAGTAGACAGTAGTAGACAGTAGACAGTAGTAGACAGTAGTAGACAGTAGTAGACAGTAGTAGACAGTAGTAGACAGTAGTAGACAGTAGCAGACAGTAGTAGACAGTAGTAGACAGTAGTAGACAGTAGTAGACAGTAGACAGTAGTAGACAGTAGTAGACAGTAGTAGACAGTAGTAGACAGTAGTAGACAGTAGTAGACAGTAGCAGACAGTAGTAGACAGTAGTAGACAGTAGTAGACAGTAGTAGACAGTAGTAGACAGTAGCAGACAGTACAGACAGTAGTAGACAGTAGTAGACAGTAGTAGACAGTAGCAGACAGTAGTAGACAGTAGCAGACAGTAGCAGACAGTAGTAGACAGTAGTAGACAGTAGTAGACAGTAGCAACAGTAGTAGACAGTAGTAGACAGTAGTAGACAGTAGCAGACAGTAGCAGACAGTAGTAGACAGTAGCAGACAGTAGTCAGACAGTAGTAGACAGTAGTAGACAGTAGTAGACAGTAGCAGACAGTAGTAGACAGTAGACAGTAGTAGACAGTAGTAGACAGTAGCAGACAGTAGTAGACAGTAGACAGTACTAGACAGTAGTAGACAGTAGCAGACAGTAGTAGACAGTAGACAGTAGCAGACAGTAGCAGACAGTAGTAGACAGTAGACAGTAGTAGACAGTAGTAGACAGTAGCAGACAGTAGCAGACAGTAGCAGACAGTAGACAGTAGTAGACAGTAGTAGACAGTAGTAGACAGTAGTAGACAGTAGTAGACAGTAGCAGACAGTAGTAGACAGTAGCAGACAGTAGTAGACAGTAGTAGACAGTAGTAGACAGTAGCAGACAGTAGTAGACAGTAGACAGTAGTAGACAGTAGTAGACAGTAGCAGACAGTAGCAGACAGTAGCAGACAGTAGACAGTAGTAGACAGTAGTAGACAGTAGTAGACAGTAGTAGACAGTAGTAGACAGTAGTAGACAGTAGTAGACAGTAGCAGACAGTAGCAGACAGTAGCAGACAGTAGCAGACAGTAGACAGTAGTAGACAGTAGTAGACAGTAGTAGACAGTAGCAGACAGTAGTAGACAGTAGTAGACAGTAGACAGTAGTAGACAGTAGTAGACAGTAGCAGACAGTAGTAGACAGACAGTAGTAGACAGTAGTAGACAGTAGCAGACAGTAGCAGACAGTAGCAGACAGTAGACAGTAGTAGACAGTAGTAGACAGTAGTAGACAGTAGTAGACAGTAGTAGACAGTAGTAGACAGTAGTAGACAGTAGCAGACAGTAGCAGACAGTAGCAGACAGTAGCAGACAGTAGACAGTAGTAGACAGTAGTAGACAGTAGTAGACAGTAGCAGACAGTAGCAGACAGTAGCAGACAGTAGACAGTAGTAGACAGTAGTAGACAGTAGTAGACAGTAGACAGTAGTAGACAGTAGCAGACAGTAGTAGACAGTAGTAGACAGTAGACAGTAGTAGACAGTAGCAGACAGTAGTAGACAGTAGTAGACAGTAGTAGACAGTAGTAGACAGTAGTAGACAGTAGTAGACAGTAGCAGACAGTAGCAGACAGTAGACAGTAGTAGACAGTAGTAGACAGTAGTAGACAGTAGTAGACAGTAGTAGACAGTAGCAGACAGTAGCAGACAGTAGCAGACAGTAGCAGACAGTAGACAGTAGTAGACAGTAGTAGACAGTAGTAGACAGTAGCAGACAGTAGTAGACAGTAGTAGACAGTAGACAGTAGTAGACAGTAGTAGACAGTAGTAGACAGTAGTAGACAGTAGTAGACAGTAGTAGACAGTAGCAGACAGTAGCAGACAGTAGACAGTAGTAGACAGTAGTAGACAGTAGTAGACAGTAGACAGTAGTAGACAGTAGTAGACAGTAGTAGACAGTAGTAGACAGTAGCAGACAGTAGCAGACAGTAGACAGTAGTAGACAGTAGTAGACAGTAGTAGACAGTAGTAGACAGTAGTAGACAGTAGACAGTAGTAGACAGTAGTAGACAGTAGTAGACAGTAGTAGACAGTAGTAGACAGTAGACAGCAGACAGTAGTAGACAGTAGTAGACAGTAGACAGCAGACAGTAGTAGACAGTAGTAGACAGTAGTAGACAGTAGTAGACAGTAGTAGACAGTAGCAGACAGTAGCAGACAGTAGTAGACAGTAGTAGACAGTAGACAGTAGTAGACAGTAGTAGACAGTAGTAGACAGTAGCAGACAGTAGTAGACAGTAGTAGACAGTAGTAGACAGTAGCAGACAGTAGTAGACAGTAGTAGACAGTAGCAGACAGTAGTAGACAGTAGTAGACAGTAGCAGACAGTAGCAGACAGTAGTAGACAGTAGTAGACAGTAGCAGACAGTAGTAGACAGTAGTAGACAGTAGACAGTAGTAGACAGTAGCAGACAGTAGTAGACAGTAGTAGACAGTAGACAGTAGACAGCAGTAGACAGTAGTAGACAGTAGCAGACAGTAGTAGACAGTAGTAGACAGTAGTAGACAGTAGTAGACAGTAGTAGACAGTAGACAGTAGTAGACAGTAGCAGACAGTAGTAGACAGTAGTAGACAGTAGTAGACAGTAGTAGACAGTAGTAGACAGTAGCAGACAGTAGACAGTAGTAGACAGTAGACAGTAGTAGACAGTAGTAGACAGTAGTAGACAGTAGTAGACAGTAGCAGACAGTAGTAGACAGTAGTAGACAGTAGCAGACAGTAGACAGTAGTAGACAGTAGCAGACAGTAGTAGACAGTAGTAGACAGTAGACAGTAGACAGCAGTAGACAGTAGTAGACAGTAGCAGACAGTAGTAGACAGTAGTAGACAGTAGTAGACAGTAGTAGACAGTAGTAGACAGTAGCAGACAGTAGACAGTAGTAGACAGTAGACAGTAGTAGACAGTAGTAGACAGTAGTAGACAGTAGCAGACAGTAGTAGACAGTAGTAGACAGTAGTAGACAGTAGTAGACAGTAGCAGACAGTAGACAGTAGTAGACAGTAGACAGTAGTAGACAGTAGTAGACAGTAGCAGACAGTAGTAGACAGTAGACAGTAGTAGACAGTAGTAGACAGTAGTAGACAGTAGTAGACAGTAGCAGACAGTAGTAGACAGTAGTAGACAGTAGTAGACAGTAGCAGACAGTAGTAGACAGTAGTAGACAGTAGCAGACAGTAGTAGACAGTAGTAGACAGTAGCAGACAGTAGTAGACAGTAGTAGACAGTAGTAGACAGTAGTAGACAGTAGTAGACAGTAGACAGTAGTAGACAGTAGCAGACAGTAGTAGACAGTAGTAGACAGTAGCAGACAGTAGTAGACAGTAGTAGACAGTAGTAGACAGTAGTAGACAGTAGTAGACAGTAGTAGACAGTAGTAGACAGTAGTAGACAGTAGACAGTAGTAGACAGTAGCAGACAGTAGTAGACAGTAGTAGACAGTAGCAGACAGTAGTAGACAGTAGTAGACAGTAGACAGCAGTAGACAGTAGTAGACAGTAGCAGACAGTAGTAGACAGTAGTAGACAGTAGTAGACAGTAGTAGACAGTAGTAGACAGTAGACAGTAGTAGACAGTAGCAGACAGTAGTAGACAGTAGTAGACAGTAGTAGACAGTAGTAGACAGTAGTAGACAGTAGCAGACAGTAGTAGACAGTAGTAGACAGTAGCAGACAGTAGTAGACAGTAGTAGACAGTAGTAGACAGTAGCAGACAGTAGTAGACAGTAGTAGACAGTAGCAGACAGTAGTAGACAGTAGTAGACAGTAGCAGACAGTAGTAGACAGTAGTAGACAGTAGTAGACAGTAGCAGACAGTAGTAGACAGTAGTAGACAGTAGACAGTAGTAGACAGTAGCAGACAGTAGTAGACAGTAGACAGTAGTAGACAGTAGACAGTAGTAGACAGTAGTAGACAGTAGACAGTAGACAGTAGTAGACAGTAGTAGACAGTAGTAGACAGTAGTAGACAGTAGTAGACAGTAGCAGACAGTAGTAGACAGTGGCAGACAGTAGTAGACAGTAGTAGACAGTAGTAGACAGTAGTAGACAGTAGCAGACAGTAGTAGACAGTAGTAGACAGTAGACAGTAGTAGACAGTAGTAGACAGTAGACAGTAGTAGACAGTAGTAGACAGTAGTAGACAGTAGTAGACAGTAGCAGACAGTAGTAGACAGTAGTAGACAGTAGTAGACAGTAGCAGACAGTAGCAGACAGTAGTAGACAGTAGTAGACAGTAGTAGACAGTAGCAGACAGTAGCAGACAGTAGTAGACAGTAGTAGACAGTAGTAGACAGTAGCAGACAGTAGCAGACAGTAGTAGACAGTAGTAGACAGTAGTAGACAGTAGTAGACAGTAGTAGACAGTAGCAGACAGTAGTAGACAGTAGCAGACAGTAGTAGACAGTAGTAGACAGTAGTAGACAGTAGCAGACAGTAGCAGACAGTAGCAGACAGTAGACAGTAGTAGACAGTAGTAGACAGTAGTAGACAGTAGACAGTAGTAGACAGTAGTAGACAGTAGACAGTAGCAGACAGTAGCAGACAGTAGTAGACAGTAGTAGACAGTAGTAGACAGTAGTAGACAGTAGCAGACAGTAGACAGTAGTAGACAGTAGCAGACAGTAGTAGACAGTAGTAGACAGTAGTAGACAGTAGTAGACAGTAGACAGTAGTAGACAGTAGTAGACAGTAGTAGACAGTAGTAGACAGTAGTAGACAGTAGTAGACAGTAGTAGACAGTAGCAGACAGTAGTAGACAGTAGTAGACAGTAGACAGTAGTAGACAGTAGTAGACAGTAGTAGACAGTAGTAGACAGTAGTAGACAGTAGTAGACAGTAGCAGACAGTAGTAGACAGTAGTAGACAGTAGTAGACAGTAGTAGACAGTAGACAGTAGTAGACAGTAGTAGACAGTAGTAGACAGTAGTAGACAGTAGTAGACAGTAGCAGACAGTAGTAGACAGTAGTAGACAGTAGTAGACAGTAGTAGACAGTAGTAGACAGTAGCAGACAGTAGCAGACAGTAGTAGACAGTAGTAGACAGTAGTAGACAGTAGCAGACAGTAGTAGACAGTAGCAGACAGTAGCAGACAGTAGTAGACAGTAGTAGACAGTAGTAGACAGTAGCAGACAGTAGTAGACAGTAGTAGACAGTAGTAGACAGTAGCAGACAGTAGCAGACAGTAGTAGACAGTAGCAGACAGTAGCAGACAGTAGTAGACAGTAGTAGACAGTAGTAGACAGTAGCAGACAGTAGTAGACAGTAGACAGTAGTAGACAGTAGTAGACAGTAGCAGACAGTAGTAGACAGTAGACAGTACTAGACAGTAGTAGACAGTAGCAGACAGTAGTAGACAGTAGACAGTAGCAGACAGTAGCAGACAGTAGTAGACAGTAGACAGTAGTAGACAGTAGTAGACAGTAGCAGACAGTAGCAGACAGTAGCAGACAGTAGACAGTAGTAGACAGTAGTAGACAGTAGTAGACAGTAGTAGACAGTAGTAGACAGTAGCAGACAGTAGTAGACAGTAGCAGACAGTAGTAGACAGTAGTAGACAGTAGTAGACAGTAGCAGACAGTAGTAGACAGTAGACAGTAGTAGACAGTAGTAGACAGTAGCAGACAGTAGCAGACAGTAGCAGACAGTAGACAGTAGTAGACAGTAGTAGACAGTAGTAGACAGTAGTAGACAGTAGTAGACAGTAGTAGACAGTAGTAGACAGTAGCAGACAGTAGCAGACAGTAGCAGACAGTAGCAGACAGTAGACAGTAGTAGACAGTAGTAGACAGTAGTAGACAGTAGCAGACAGTAGTAGACAGTAGTAGACAGTAGACAGTAGTAGACAGTAGTAGACAGTAGCAGACAGTAGTAGACAGTAGACAGTAGTAGACAGTAGTAGACAGTAGCAGACAGTAGCAGACAGTAGCAGACAGTAGACAGTAGTAGACAGTAGTAGACAGTAGTAGACAGTAGTAGACAGTAGTAGACAGTAGTAGACAGTAGTAGACAGTAGCAGACAGTAGCAGACAGTAGCAGACAGTAGCAGACAGTAGACAGTAGTAGACAGTAGTAGACAGTAGTAGACAGTAGCAGACAGTAGCAGACAGTAGCAGACAGTAGACAGTAGTAGACAGTAGTAGACAGTAGTAGACAGTAGACAGTAGTAGACAGTAGCAGACAGTAGTAGACAGTAGTAGACAGTAGACAGTAGTAGACAGTAGCAGACAGTAGTAGACAGTAGTAGACAGTAGTAGACAGTAGTAGACAGTAGTAGACAGTAGTAGACAGTAGCAGACAGTAGCAGACAGTAGACAGTAGTAGACAGTAGTAGACAGTAGTAGACAGTAGTAGACAGTAGTAGACAGTAGCAGACAGTAGCAGACAGTAGCAGACAGTAGCAGACAGTAGACAGTAGTAGACAGTAGTAGACAGTAGTAGACAGTAGCAGACAGTAGTAGACAGTAGTAGACAGTAGACAGTAGTAGACAGTAGTAGACAGTAGTAGACAGTAGTAGACAGTAGTAGACAGTAGTAGACAGTAGCAGACAGTAGCAGACAGTAGACAGTAGTAGACAGTAGTAGACAGTAGTAGACAGTAGACAGTAGTAGACAGTAGTAGACAGTAGTAGACAGTAGTAGACAGTAGCAGACAGTAGCAGACAGTAGACAGTAGTAGACAGTAGTAGACAGTAGTAGACAGTAGTAGACAGTAGTAGACAGTAGACAGTAGTAGACAGTAGTAGACAGTAGTAGACAGTAGTAGACAGTAGTAGACAGTAGTAGACAGTAGCAGACAGTAGCAGACAGTAGACAGTAGTAGACAGTAGTAGACAGTAGTAGACAGTAGTAGACAGTAGTAGACAGTAGCAGACAGTAGCAGACAGTAGCAGACAGTAGCAGACAGTAGACAGTAATAGACAGTAGTAGACAGTAGTAGACAGTAGCAGACAGTAGTAGACAGTAGTAGACAGTAGACAGTAGTAGACAGTAGTAGACAGTAGTAGACAGTAGTAGACAGTAGTAGACAGTAGTAGACAGTAGTAGACAGTAGACAGTAGTAGACAGTAGACAGTAGTAGACAGTAGCAGACAGTAGCAGACAGTAGCAGACAGTAGTAGACAGTAGTAGACAGTAGTAGACAGTAGCAGACAGTAGCAGACAGTAGCAGACAGTAGTAGACAGTAGCAGACAGTAGCAGACAGTAGTAGACAGTAGTAGACAGTAGTAGACAGTAGCAGACAGTAGTAGACAGTAGTAGACAGTAGTAGACAGTAGTAGACAGTAGTAGACAGTAGCAGACAGTAGCAGACAGTAGCAGACAGTAGTAGACAGTAGCAGACAGTAGCAGACAGTAGTAGACAGTAGCAGACAGTAGCAGACAGTAGCAGACAGTAGTAGACAGTAGTAGACAGTAGTAGACAGTAGTAGACAGTAGTAGACAGTAGCAGACAGTAGCAGACAGTAGTAGACAGTAGTAGACAGTAGTAGACAGTAGTAGACAGTAGTAGACAGTAGCAGACAGTAGTAGACAGTAGTAGACAGTAGCAGACAGTAGTAGACAGTAGTAGACAGTAGTAGACAGTAGTAGACAGTAGCAGACAGTAGTAGACAGTAGTAGACAGTAGTAGACAGTAGCAGACAGTAGCAGACAGTAGCAGACAGTAGACAGTAGTAGACAGTAGTAGACAGTAGTAGACAGTAGACAGTAGTAGACAGTAGTAGACAGTAGACAGTAGCAGACAGTAGCAGACAGTAGTAGACAGTAGTAGACAGTAGTAGACAGTAGTAGACAGTAGCAGACAGTAGACAGTAGTAGACAGTAGCAGACAGTAGTAGACAGTAGTAGACAGTAGTAGACAGTAGTAGACAGTAGTAGACAGTAGTAGACAGTAGTAGACAGTAGTAGACAGTAGCAGACAGTAGTAGACAGTAGTAGACAGTAGACAGTAGTAGACAGTAGTAGACAGTAGTAGACAGTAGTAGACAGTAGTAGACAGTAGTAGACAGTAGCAGACAGTAGTAGACAGTAGTAGACAGTAGTAGACAGTAGTAGACAGTAGACAGTAGTAGACAGTAGTAGACAGTAGTAGACAGTAGTAGACAGTAGTAGACAGTAGCAGACAGTAGTAGACAGTAGTAGACAGTAGTAGACAGTAGTAGACAGTAGCAGACAGTAGCAGACAGTAGTAGACAGTAGTAGACAGTAGTAGACAGTAGCAGACAGTAGTAGACAGTAGCAGACAGTAGCAGACAGTAGTAGACAGTAGTAGACAGTAGTAGACAGTAGCAGACAGTAGTAGACAGTAGTAGACAGTAGTAGACAGTAGCAGACAGTAGCAGACAGTAGTAGACAGTAGCAGACAGTAGCAGACAGTAGTAGACAGTAGTAGACAGTAGTAGACAGTAGCAGACAGTAGTAGACAGTAGACAGTAGTAGACAGTAGTAGACAGTAGCAGACAGTAGTAGACAGTAGACAGTACTAGACAGTAGTAGACAGTAGCAGACAGTAGTAGACAGTAGCAGACAGTAGCAGACAGTAGTAGACAGTAGACAGTAGTAGACAGTAGCAGACAGTAGTAGACAGTAGACAGTAGTAGACAGTAGTAGACAGTAGCAGACAGTAGCAGACAGTAGCAGACAGTAGACAGTAGTAGACAGTAGTAGACAGTAGAAGACAGTAGTAGACAGTAGACAGTACTAGACAGTAGTAGACAGTAGCAGACAGTAGTAGACAGTAGCAGACAGTAGCAGACAGTAGTAGACAGTAGACAGTAGTAGACAGTAGCAGACAGTAGTAGACAGTAGACAGTAGTAGACAGTAGTAGACAGTAGCAGACAGTAGCAGACAGTAGCAGACAGTAGACAGTAGTAGACAGTAGTAGACAGTAGACAGTAGTAGACAGTAGTAGACAGTAGTAGACAGTAGACAGTAGTAGACAGTAATAGACAGTAGTAGACAGTAGTAGACAGTAGACAGTAGCAGACAGTAGTAGACAGTAGTAGACAGTAGTAGACAGTAGTAGACAGTAGCAGACAGTAGTAGACAGTAGCAGACAGTAGTAGACAGTAGTAGACAGTAGTAGACAGTAGCAGACAGTAGTAGACAGTAGACAGTAGTAGACAGTAGTAGACAGTAGCAGACAGTAGCAGACAGTAGCAGACAGTAGACAGTAGTAGACAGTAGTAGACAGTAGTAGACAGTAGTAGACAGTAGTAGACAGTAGTAGACAGTAGACAGTAGTAGACAGTAGTAGACAGTAGTAGACAGTAGTAGACAGTAGTAGACAGTAGCAGACAGTAGCAGACAGTAGCAGACAGTAGCAGACAGTAGACAGTAGTAGACAGTAGTAGACAGTAGTAGACAGTAGACAGTAGTAGACAGTAGCAGACAGTAGTAGACAGTAGTAGACAGTAGACAGTAGTAGACAGTAGCAGACAGTAGTAGACAGTAGTAGACAGTAGTAGACAGTAGTAGACAGTAGTAGACAGTAGCAGACAGTAGACAGTAGTAGACAGTAGTAGACAGTAGTAGACAGTAGCAGACAGTAGCAGACAGTAGCAGACAGTAGCAGACAGTAGACAGTAGTAGACAGTAGTAGACAGTAGTAGACAGTAGTAGACAGTAGCAGACAGTAGCAGACAGTAGCAGACAGTAGCAGACAGTAGACAGTAGTAGACAGTAGTAGACAGTAGTAGACAGTAGTAGACAGTAGACAGTAGTAGACAGTAGACAGTAGTAGACAGTAGCAGACAGTAGCAGACAGTAGTAGACAGTAGTAGACAGTAGTAGACAGTAGCAGACAGTAGCAGACAGTAGCAGACAGTAGTAGACAGTAGCAGACAGTAGCAGACAGTAGTAGACAGTAGTAGACAGTAGTAGACAGTAGCAGACAGTAGTAGACAGTAGTAGACAGTAGTAGACAGTAGCAGACAGTAGCAGACAGTAGTAGACAGTAGCAGACAGTAGTAGACAGTAGTAGACAGTAGTAGACAGTAGTAGACAGTAGTAGACAGTAGTAGACAGTAGCAGACAGTAGCAGACAGTAGTAGACAGTAGTAGACAGTAGTAGACAGTAGTAGACAGTAGTAGACAGTAGCAGACAGTAGTAGACAGTAGTAGACAGTAGCAGACAGTAGTAGACAGTAGTAGACAGTAGTAGACAGTAGTAGACAGTAGCAGACAGTAGCAGACAGTAGCAGACAGTAGACAGTAGTAGACAGTAGTAGACAGTAGACAGTAGTAGACAGTAGTAGACAGTAGCAGACAGTAGTAGACAGTAGCAGACAGTAGTAGACAGTAGTAGACAGTAGTAGACAGTAGCAGACAGTAGCAGACAGTAGTAGACAGTAGTAGACAGTAGTAGACAGTAGTAGACAGTAGTAGACAGTAGTAGACAGTAGACAGTAGTAGACAGTAGTAGACAGTAGCAGACAGTAGCAGACAGTAGCAGACAGTAGTAGACAGTAGTAGACAGTAGTAGACAGTAGTAGACAGTAGTAGACAGTAGACAGTAGTAGACAGTAGTAGACAGTAGTAGACAGTAGTAGACAGTAGTAGACAGTAGTAGACAGTAGACAGTAGTAGACAGTAGTAGACAGTAGTAGACAGTAGTAGACAGTAGTCGACAGTAGTAGACAGTAGCAGACAGTAGTAGACAGTAGTAGACAGTAGACAGTAGTAGACAGTAGTAGACAGTAGTAGACAGTAGTAGACAGTAGTAGACAGTAGTCGACAGCCTTAGTCATTATAAAGTAAATACAGCCACATACAGGGGGCGCTAATCCTGCATGATGGTCTAACACTGCCTTTGGATACGTGTGGGCGGGGCCTCCAGCACCTGCCCCGCCCCCTCCCCCCTCTCCATCACACCAGCTGAGGAGACAGCTGAAGCTCCAGGACCAGACGCTTCAAGCCCAGGCTGCTGAGGACCTGAGCAGACCAGCGAGAAGGTCCCCGTCCTGTGGAAGACCTCCTGTCTGATCCCGGTTCCTAAACCAGCGCACGCCAAGGAACCGGCCCACTACAGACCAGTCGCCCTGACCTCCCACCTGATGAAGACCATGGAGCGGCTCATCCTCACCTTCAGAGGAGACTGAGGTCCTTCAGACTGAGGTCCTTCAGAGTGAGGTCCTTCAGACTGAGGTCATTCAGAGTGAGTAGGACTTGTTATGACTCTGTGGTGGCCTCTACTCTCCACTACGCTGCCGTGTGCTGGGCCCCGGGCCACACAAAGTGGGACAAAGACCAGCTCTGGACTGACTTTACCTCCATGTTCTGCTGTTTATAATCTGTATCAGCGTGATCGATAACCTGCTTTAGGACTGACTTTACCTCCGTGTTCTGCTGTTTATAATCTGTATCAGCGTGATCGATAACCTGCTCTAGGACTGACTTTACCTCCGTGTTCTGCTGTTTATAATCTGTATCAGTGTGATCGATAACCTGCTCTAGGACTGACTTTACCTCCGTGTTCTGCTGTTTATAATCTGTATCAGTGTGATCGATAACCTGCTCTAGGACTGACTTTACCTCCGTGTTCTGCTGTTGATGATCTGCTCATGAAGCTTTGTTTCCTCACACTCTGAGGGTCATTCACGAAGACACCAGGAACACTGCGAGTAGTGTTTAAAGGGCCCCTGATTTACTATGAGAAACTGATATGTGTGACATGCACATGCGTTTACTGCGCAAGCACGGTCTGCTGTGCAGATGTGCAGATGTGCAGATGTGCAGATGTGCAGATCAATAATAATCATTAAAGGAATAGGCCACCGTTTTTACATACTAAGATATGTTCTTACCTAACCTTAGCCGAGTTAATATATCCCCGTCTGGTCTTTGTCCGTGCGCTCACACATACGCAGCCTCTCCCACATGTCACATAGCTCCGAAAAAGCTCACGATAGAAGCTACCAAGCTCTTCCACATGTTCCCTATTTAAATAAAGTTACGTGAAGTGTTTTCATGCCAAGTATATTTATACAGAAATGTAACATGTGGATTTTATAAGCAGATAAAAAGGGGACTATATTGTGAGGCGTAATGATACGAGGAGCAGTAACTCCTAAAGACTTCCCCGCTCACTTCCGTCAGTAGAAGCTGCGTGACTTGTAGAGCAGCAGAGAACAGTTGAAGAAGCGTGGATAACTTGTGAACGATGCCTTTTACGTGCATCGTGCCGGGCTGTGATAACAAGCAGAAAGTATATAGTGTAGTAATGTTTCACAGATTTACAACTCACCCCGGACGACGACACAGGACCATCCATCGTGTAAGTGCAAGTGTTGTCGCAGGAAAAACAACAGGCACTAAAAAAAACCCAAGCTCTGCACATGCTCATCCAGCTGGACTTTTCCGGGACGACTAGCTATTGTACATGTTTTTAGTGGCAGGGGAAACCGGAGCAGACACGGGGAGAACATGCAAACTCCACAGGAAGGCCCTGAACCCGGGACCTTCTGGCTGTGAAGCGACTCGTGCCTCCTCAATACGTCGTGCACGGACCCGTCGTGCACGGACCCCTCGTGCACGGACCCCTCGTGCACAGACCCCTCGTGCACGGACCCCGTCGTGCACGGACCACTCGTGCACGGACCCCTCGTGCACGGACCCCTCGTGCACGGACCCCTCGTGCACGGACCCGCGGGTTTCTTCAGGACGTTTGAAGGATGTGGGACAGGCTTCTGAAAGGACAGCGGCTGAGCTGCAGGTCAATGTAGAGCCAATGGAAACAATGTCTTCATAACCATCAAAACAACCCAGCTATACTTTAGAGCAGTACTAAGTAACTCTTCCCCCTAGAGGCCATAAGCGCAACTGCAGGTCTTGGAGAGTAAATACTACGCTGACAGGAAAGGAGAAGGGACAGAGGGTTACTGTGCATCCAATTATACAATGGAAATATTTTTTTTCACTCAAACTTGGCTGTAAATACTGTTTAAAGTGACGTTAGCCGCAGTTATCTTTGCCCGTTAGCATGTTAGCTTCTTCTTCGTGATTACATTAGTGTGTATTGCTTTCTCCGGTCCGGTGGCAGTGAAGTTGCAAACATGGTTTTCTGGCCAGAGACACCAGGGGGAGATGAAAGACCCTCCAATCATCCCATAAACACTTGTATCACCCCCACAGGGACGACGGGGAGGATTTATTAAGGTAAACACGTTACTTAGTACTGCTTTAATCTAAAGAGTCTTCAAAGAAAGTACTACTGTGCAGTTTTACTTCACAGAGTCGTGATGAAAACGACAGCGATGGATAAACACAAGCATTTGCATTTTCCCCGCCTCAGATTTTGCACATTTACGCACATCCACTTTGTAGGGCTCGGGCAGTGCTTCTCCTGTTTCTCCGTGCACACATGAGCAGATAGTGGTCCTGCTGCTGGGTTGTTGACCTCGGTCGGCCCCCCCAGGTCTCCTGGTGTACTGGCCTGTCTCCTGGTATCTCCTCCAGGCTCTGGACACTGCGCTGGGAGACACAGCAAACCTTCTTGCCACAGCACGAATGGACGTGCCATTTTGGATGAGCATCACTCCCTGAGCAGCTTCTGTGGGCTGTAGATGCTCCTCATGATGCCTCTAGTGGTGAGAACACTGGACAAATGCAAAAGTGTTCCAAAAACACGGTCCAAAGGATGAAGACAGGGAAATGGTCTGTGGTTCCTCTTTTGGAGTGATCTTGCTAATTGCCGCTCATTTCCACCTGTTTAATTTCCACAACACCAAGTGAAATTGATTCACAATAAGCGTGGCTTCCTAACTGGACAGTCTGATATCCCAGAAATGTGATTGACTTGGAGTTACTTTGTGTTTTTGAGTGTGCCCTAAGTTTTTGTGAGCAGTGTATAATAATGTAGTATGTCGCATATACATAGTGTAGTATGTCGCATATACATAGTGTAGTATGTAGCATATACATAGTGTAGTATGTAGCATATACATATATAGTGTAGTATGTAGCATATACATATATAGTGTAGTATGTAGCATATACATATATAGTGTAGTATGTAGCATATACATAGTGTAGTATGTAGCATATACATATATAGTGTAGTATGTAGCATATACATATATAGTGTAGTATGTAGCATATACATATATAGTGTAGTATGTAGCATATACATATATAGTGTAGTATGTAGCATATACATACATAGTGTAGTATGTAGCATATACATATATAGTGTAGTATGTAGCATATACATAGTGTAGTATGTAGCATATACATAGTATAGTATGTAGCATATACATAGTGTAGTATGTAGCATATACATAGTGTAGTATGTAGCATATACATAGTATAGTATGTAGCATATATATAGTGTAGTATGTAGCATATACATAGTGTAGTATGTAGCATATATATACGTATGCACACCCTCGTGCACAGCTCTGTGCACAGCCTCGTGCACGCTCGTGGCCTCGTGCACAGCCTCGTGCACGCTCAGAGGCGGCTCGCTGCTGAGCGGCGTTTCTTTTGAGGGAAGTGTCGGATAATCTCCGGCTGAAGCTGAAGTCCGAGTGAAAGGAGCGAGTCCTGCTCCGTAAGCGAGTCCTCGGTCTTTGTCCCGGACCCGGGCCACAGTCCGGTCTTTTGTCCGCGCCTGAGCCGGATCTCAGCCGGATCTCAGCCGCGCTCGGACCAGAGGATTAACGCACATGAAACGACACCAAAGAAAGAAAACTGGGATTAAAGTGAATACAGTAAATATACAGTGATCTGGAAAAACAAGACGTCAGCGGGAAAACTAAACTAAACTAACATGAACCAGGACTAACGAAGGACTGAACCAGGACTAACGAAGGACTGAACCAGGACTAACTAAGGACTGAACCAGGGCTAACTAAGGACTGAACCAGGGCTAACTAAGGACTGAACCAGGACTAACTGAGGACTGAACCAGGACTAACTAAGGACTGAACCAGGACTAACTAAAGACTGAATCAGGGTTAACTAAGGACTGAACCAGGACTAACTAAAGACTGAACCAGGACTAACTAAAGACTGAACCAGGACTAACTAAAGACTGAACCAGGACTAACTAAGGATTGAACCAGGACTAACTAAGGGCTGAACCAGGACTAACTAAGGACTGAACCAGGACTAACTAAGGACTGAACCAGGACTAACTAAGGACTGAACCAGGACTAACTAAGGACTGAACCAGGACTAACTAAGGACTGAACCAGGGCTAACTAAGGACTGAACCAGGGCTAACTAAGGACTGAACCAGGACTAACTGAGGACTGAACCAGGACTAACTAAGGACTGAACCAGGACTAACTAAAGACTGAACCAGGACTAACTAAAGACTGAACCAGGACTAACTGAGGACTGAACCAGGACTAACTAAGGACTGAACCAGGACTAACTGAGGACTGAACCAGGACTAACTAAGGACTGAACCAGGACTAACTAAAGACTGAACCAGGACTAACTGAGGACTGAACCAGGACTAACTAAGGACTGAAACCAGGACTAACTAAAGACTGAACAAGGACTAACAATGGACTGAACCGGGACTAACTAAAGACTGAACCAGGGCTAACTAAGGACTGAACCAGGACTAACTATGGACTGAACCGGGACTAACTAAAGACTGAACCAGGGCTAACTAAAGACTGAACCAGGACTAACTGAGGACTGAACCAGGACTAACTAAGGACTGAACCAGGACTAACTAAAGACTGAACCAGGACTAACTAAAGACTGAACCAGGACTAACTGAGGACTGAACCAGGACTAACTAAGGACTGAAACCAGGACTAACTAAAGACTGAACAAGGACTAACTATGGACTGAACCGGGACTAACTAAAGACTGAACCAGGGCTAACTAAGGACTGAACCAGGACTAACTAAGGACTGAAACCAGGACTAACTAAAGACTGAACAAGGACTAACTATGGACTGAAACCAGGACTAACTAAAGACTGAACCAGGACTAACTAAGGACTGAAACCAGGACTAACTAAAGACTGAACAAGGACTAACTATGGACTGAAACCAGGACTAACTAAAGACTGAACCAGGGCTAACTAAGGACTGAAACCAGGACTAACTAAAGACTGAACCAGGACTAACTAAGGACTGAAACCAGGACTAACTAAAGACTGAACAAGGACTAACTATGGACTGAACCGGGACTAACTAAAGACTGAATCAGGGTTAACTAAGGACTGAACCAGGACTAACTAAAGACTGAACCAGGACTAACTAAAGACTGAACCAGGACTAACTAAAGACTGAACCAGGACTAACTAAGGATTGAACCAGGACTAACTAAGGGCTGAACCAGGACTAACTAAGGACTGAACCAGGACTAACTAAGGACTGAACCAGGACTAACTAAGGACTGAACCAGGACTAACTAAGGACTGAAACCAGGACTAACTAAAGACTGAACAAGGACTAACTATGGACTGAACCGGGACTAACTAAAGACTGAACCAGGACTAACTAAAGACTGAACCAGGGCTAACTAAGGACTGAACCAGGGCTAACTAAGGACTGAACCAGGGCTAACTAAGGACTGAACCAGGACTAACTATGGACTGAACCAGGACTAACTAAGGACTGAACCAGGGCTAACTAAGGACTGAACCAGGACTAACTATGGACTGAACCAGGGCTAATTAAGGACTGAACCAGGACTAACTATGGACTGAACCAGGACTAACTAAGGACTGAACCAGGGCTAACTAAGGACTGAACCAGGACTAACTATGGACTGAACCAGGACTAACTAAGGACTGAACCAGGATTAACAAAGGACTGAACCAGGACTAACTAAAGACTGAACCAGGAATAACTAAAGACTGAACCAGGACTAACTAAAGACTGAACCAGGACTAACTAAAGACTGAACCAGGACTAACTAAGGACTGAACCAGGACTAACTAAAGACTGAACCTGGGCTAACTAAGGACTGAACCAGGACTGACTAAGGACTGAACCAGGACTAACTAAAGACTGAACCAGGACTAACTAAGGACTGAACCAGGACTAACTAAGGACTGAACCAGGACTAACTAAAGACTGAACCAGGACTAACAAAGGACTGAACCAGGACTAACTAAGGACTGAACCAGGACTAACTAAAGACTGAACCAGGACTAACTAAGGACTGAACCAGGACTAACTAAAGACTGAACCAGGACTGACTAAGGACTGAACCAGGACTAACTAAAGACTGAACCAGGACTAACTAAGGACTGAACCAGGGCTAACTAAGGACTGAACCAGGACTAACTAAGGACTGAACCAGGACTAACTAAGGACTGAACCAGGACTAACTAAGGACTGAACCAGGACTAACTAAGGACTGAACCAGGACTAACTAAAGACTGAACCAGGACTGACTAAGGACTGAACCAGGACTAACTAAAGACTGAACCAGGACTAACTAAGGACTGAACCAGGACTGACTAAGGACTGAACCAGGACTAACTAAAGACTGAACCAGGACTAACTAAGGACTGAACCAGGACTAACTATGGACTGAACCAGGACTAACTAAGGACTGAACCAGGACTAAGTAAGGACTGAACCAGGACTAACTAAGGACTGAACCAGGACTAACTAAAGACTGAACCAGGACTAACTAAGGACTGAACCAGGACTAACTAAGGACTGAACCAGGACTAACTAAAGACTGAACCAGGACTAACTAAAGACTGAACCAGGACTAACTAAGGACTGAACCAGGACTAACTAAGGACTGAACCAGGACTAACTAAAGACTGAACCAGGACTAACTAAGGACTGAACCAGGGCTAACTAAGGACTGAACCAGGACTAACTAAGGACTGAACCAGGACTAACTAAGGACTGAACCAGGACTAACTAAGGACTGAACCAGGGCTAACTAAGGACTGAACCAGGACTAACTAAGGACTGAACCAGGGCTAACTAAGGACTGAACCAGGACTAACTAAGGACTGAACCAGGACTAACTAAGGACTGAACCAGGACTAAATAAAGACTGAACCAGGACTAACTAAGGACTGAACCAGGACTAACTAAAGACTGAACCAGGACTAACTAAAGACTGAACCAGGACTAACTAAAGACTGAACCGGGACTAACTAAGGATTGAACCAGGACTAACTATGGACTGAACCAGGACTAACTAAAGACTGAACCAGGGCTAACTAAAGACTGAACCAGGACTAACTAAAGACTGAACCAGGACTAACTAAGGACTGAACCAGGACTAACTAAAGACTGAACCAGGGCTAACTAAGGACTGAACCAGGACTAACTAAAGACTGAACC
>NC_136857.1:40768786-40851286 GCF_951799975.1 Gobius niger
AGAAGTAGTGGTAGTGGTAGAAGTAGTAGTAGTGGTAGTGGTAGTAGTGGTAGTGGTAGAAGTAGTGGTAGTAGTGGTAGTGGTAGAAGTAGTAGTAGTGGTAGTGGTAGTGGTAGAGGCAGTAGTAGTGGTAGTGGTAGTGGTAGAAGTAGTGGTAGAAGTAGTGGTAGTAGTGGTAGTGGTAGAAGTAGTGGTAGAAGTAGTGGTAGTAGTGGCAGTGGTAGTGGTAGTGGTAGAGGCAGTAGTAGTGGTAGTGGTAGTGGTAGAAGTAGTGGTAGAAGTAGTGGTAGTAGTGGTAGTGGTAGAAGTAGTAGTAGTGGTGGTGGTAGTGGTAGTGGTAGTAGTAGTAGTGGTAGTGGTAGTGGTAGAAGTAATGGTAGTGGTAGTGGTAGAAGTAGTGGTAGTGGTAGAAGTAGTAGTAGTGGTAGTGGTAGTGGTAGAAGTAGTAGTAGTGGTAGTGGTAGTAGTGGTAGTGGTAGAAGTAGTGGTAGTAGTGGTAGTGGTAGAAGTAGTAGTAGTGGTAGTGGTAGTGGTAGTGGTAGAGGCAGTAGTAGTGGTAGTGGTAGTGGTAGAAGTAGTGGTAGAAGTAGTGGTAGTAGTGGTAGTGGTAGAAGTAGTGGTAGAAGTAGTGGTAGTAGTGGCAGTGGTAGTGGTAGTGGTAGAGGCAGTAGTAGTGGTAGTGGTAGTGGTAGAAGTAGTGGTAGAAGTAGTGGTAGTAGTGGTAGTGGTAGAAGTAGTAGTAGTGGTGGTGGTAGTGGTAGTGGTAGTAGTAGTAGTGGTAGTGGTAGTGGTAGAAGTAATGGTAGTGGTAGTGGTAGAAGTAGTAGTAGTGGTGGTGGTAGTGGTAGTGGTAGTAGTGGTAGTGGTGGTGGTAGTGGTAGAGGTAGAGGTAGTGGTAGTGGTAGTGGTAGTGGTAGTGGGTGGTGGTGTGGTAGTTGTAGTAGAGGTAGTGGTAGTGGTAGAGGTAGAGGTAGAGGTAGTGGTAGTGGTAGTGGTAGAAGTAATGGTAGTGGTAGTGGTAGAAGTAGTAGTAGTGGTGGTGGTAGTGGTAGAGGCAGTAGTAGTGGTAGTAGTAGTGGTAGTAGTAGTAGTGGTAGTGGTAGAAGTAGTGGTAGTGGTAGTGGTAGTGGTAGTGGTAGAGGCAGTAGTAGTGGTAGAAGTAGTGGTAGAAGTAGTGGTAGTAGTGGCAGTGGTAGTGGTAGTGGTAGAGGCAGTAGTAGTGGTAGTGGTAGAAGTAGTGGTAGAAGTAGTGGTAGTAGTGGTAGTGGTAGAAGTAGTAGTAGTGGTGGTGGTAGTGGTAGTGGTAGTAGTAGTAGTGGTAGTGGTAGTGGTAGAAGTAATGGTAGTGGTAGTGGTAGAAGTAGTAGTAGTGGTGGTGGTAGTGGTAGTGGTAGTAGTGGTAGTGGTGGTGGTAGTGGTAGAGGTAGAGGTAGTGGTAGTGGTAGTGGTAGTGGTAGTGGTAGTGGTAGTGGTGGTGGTGGTAGTTGTAGTAGAGGTAGTGGTAGTGGTAGAGGTAGAGGTAGAGGTAGTGGTAGTGGTAGTGGTGGTAGTGGTGGTGGTAGTGGTAGAGGTAGAGGTAGTGGTAGTGGTAGTGGTAGTGGTAGTGGTAGTGGTGGTGGTGGTAGTTGTAGTAGAGGTAGTGGTAGTGGTAGAGGTAGAGGTAGAGGTAGAGGTAGAGGTAGTGGTGGTAGTGGTAGTGGTAGTGGTGGTGGTGGTAGAGGTAGAGGTAGAGGTAGAGGTAGTGGTAGTGGTAGTGGTAGTGGTAGAGGTAGAGGTAGAGGTAGTGGTGGTAGTGGTAGTGGTAGTGGTAGTGGTAGTGGTAGTGGTGGTTGTGGTAGTTGTAGTAGTGGTAGTGGTAGTGGTAGTGGTGGTGGTGGTAGTTGTAGTAGTGGTAGTGGTAGTGGTAGTGGTAGAGGTAGAGGTAGTGGTAGTGGTAGTGGTAGTGGTAGTGGTAGAGGTAGAGGTAGAGGTAGTGGTGGTAGTGGTAGTGGTAGTGGTAGTGGTAGTGGTGGTGGTGGTGGTGGTAGTTGTAGTAGTGGTAGTGGTAGAGGTAGAGGTAGAGGTAGAGGTAGAGGTAGAGGTAGTGGTAGTGGTAGTGGTAGTGTAGTGGTAGTGGTAGTGGTGGTAGTGGTAGTGGTAGTGGTAGTGGTAGTGGTGGTGGTGGTGGTGGTAGTAGTAGTAGTAGTAGTAGTAGTAGTAAAAATACCTTCTGGCCCAGGGGGCAGTATCCGCGCAGGAAGTCCTCACAGACCTTTGCTTTCCTGGACACATAAACGTGACTGTACGGACACTCAGCGTTTAGACAAACACCCCTCAGGAAGAACGAGCACACGGGCATCTGCAACAGGAGAACACAGGCTAGAGAGGGCTGAACCGGGACTAAACCGGGACTAAACCGGGACTAAACCGGACTAAACCGGGACTAAACCGGGACTAAACCGGGACTAAACCAGGTCTAAACCGGGACTAAACCGGGACTAAACCAGGACTAAACGGTCTAAACCAGGTCTAAATCAGGACTAAACCGGGACTAAACCGGGACTAAACCAGGTCTAAACCAGGACTAAACCGGGACTAAACCGGGACTAAACCAGGTCTAAACCAGGACTAAACCGGGACTAAACCAGGTCTAAACCGGGACTAAACCGGGACTAAAACCGGGACTAAACCGGGACTAAACCAGGTCTAAACCAGGACTAAACCGGGACTAAACCAGGACTAAACCAGGTCTAAACCAGGACTAAACCAGGTCTAAACCAGGTCTAAACCAGGTCTAAACCAGGACTAAACCGGGTCTAAACCAGGTCTAAATCAGGACTAAACCGGGACTAAACCGGGACTAAACCAGGTCTAAACCAGGACTAAACCAGGTCTAAAACCAGGTCTAAACCAGGTCTAAACCAGGTCTAAACCAGGTCTAAACCAGGACTAAACCGGGACTAAACCAGGACTAAACCAGGACTAAACCAGGTCTAAACCAGGTCTAAACCAGGTCTAAACCAGGACTAAACCGGGACTAAACCAGGTCTAAACCAGGTCTAAACCAGGTCTAAACCAGGACTAAACCGGGACTAAACCGGGACTAAACCAGGTCAAAACCAGGACTAAACCAGGACTAAACCGGGACTAAACCAGGTCTAAACCAGGACTAAACCGGGACTAAACCGGGACTAAACCAGGTCTAAACCAGGACTAAACCGGGACTAAACCAGGTCTAAACCAGGACTAAACCGGGACTAAACCGGGACTAAACCAGGTCTAAACCAGGACTAAACCAGGTCTAAACCAGGTCTAAACCAAGGTCTAAACCAGGACTAAACCGGGACTAAACCAGGACTAAACCAGGACTAAACCAGGTCTAAACCAGGTCTAAACCAGGTCTAAACCAGGACTAAACCGGGACTAAACCAGGTCTAAACACGGTCTAAACCAGGTCTAAACAGGACTAAACCGGGACTAAACCGGGACTAAACCAGGTCTAAACCAGGACTAAACCAGGACTAAACCGGGACTAAACCAGGTCTAAACCAGGACTAAACCGGGACTAAACCGGGACTAAACCAGGTCTAAACCAGGACTAAACCGGGACTAAACCAGGTCTAAACCAGGACTAAACCGGGACTAAACCGGGACTAAACCAGGTCTAAACCAGGACTAAACCAGGACTAAACCAGGACTAAACCAGGTCTAAACCAGGACTAAACCGGGACTAAACCGGGACTAAACCGGGACTAAACCGGGACTAAACCAGGTCTAAACCGGGTCCAAACCAGGTCTAAACCAGGTCTAAACCAGGTCTAAACCAGGTCTAAAACCAGGACTAAACCGGGTCTAAACCAGGTCTAAACCAGGACTAAACCAGGACTAAACCGGGACTAAACCAGGTCTAAACCAGGACTAAACCGGGACTAAACCGGGACTAAACCAGGTCTAAACCAGGACTAAACCGGGACTAAACCGGGACTAAACCGGGACTAAACCGGGACTAAACCAGGTCTAAACCGGGTCCAAACCAGGTCTAAACCAGGTCTAAACCAGGTCTAAACCAGGTCTAAACCAGGACTAAACCGGGTCTAAACCAGGTCTAAACCAGGACTAAACCGGGACTAAACCGGGACTAAACCAGGTCTAAACCAGGACTAAACCGGGACTAAACCAGGTCTAAACCAGAACTAAACCAGGTCTAAACCAGGACTAAACCGGGACTAAACCGGGACTAAACCAGGTCTAAACCAGGACTAAACCAGGTCTAAACCAGGGCTAAACCAGGACTAAACCGGGACTAAACCGGGACTAAACCAGGACTAAACCAGGCCTAAACCAGGGCTAATAAAGAGGGCTGAACCGGGACTAAACCGGGACTAAACCAGGTCTAAACCAGGACTAAACCGGGACTAAACCAGGTCTAAAACCGGGACTAAACCGGGACTAAACCGGGACTAAACCGGGACTAAACCAGGTCTAAACCAGGACTAAACCGGGACTAAACCAGGACTAAACCAGGTCTAAACCAGGACTAAACCAGGTCTAAACCAGGTCTAAACCAGGTCTAAACCAGGACTAAACCGGGTCTAAACCAGGTCTAAATCAGGACTAAACCGGGACTAAACCGGGACTAAACCAGGTCTAAACCAGGACTAAACCAGGTCTAAACCAGGTCTAAACCAGGTCTAAACCAGGTCTAAACCAGGTCTAAACCAGGACTAAACCGGGACTAAACCAGGACTAAACCAGGACTAAACCAGGTCTAAACCAGGTCTAAACCAGGTCTAAACCAGGACTAAACCGGGACTAAACCAGGTCTAAACCAGGTCTAAACAGGTCTAAACCAGGACTAAACCGGGACTAAACCGGGACTAAACCAGGTCTAAACCAGGACTAAACCAGGACTAAACCGGGACTAAACCAGGTCTAAACCAGGACTAAACCGGGACTAAACCAGGACTAAACCAGGTCTAAACCAGGACTAAACCAGGTCTAAACCAGGACTAAACCGGGACTAAACCAGGTCTAAACCAGGACTAAACCGGGACTAAACCGGGACTAAACCAGGTCTAAACCAGGACTAAACCAGGACTAAACCAGGACTAAACCAGGTCTAAACCAGGACTAAACCGGGACTAAACCGGGACTAAACCGGGACTAAACCGGGGACTAAACCAGGTCTAAACCGGGTCCAAACCAGGTCTAAACCAGGTCTAAACCAGGTCTAAACCAGGACTAAACCGGGTCTAAACCAGGTCTAAACCAGGACTAAACCAGGACTAAACCGGGACTAAACCAGGTCTAAACCAGGACTAAACCGGGACTAAACCGGGACTAAACCAGGTCTAAACCAGGACTAAACCGGGACTAAACCGGGACTAAACCGGGACTAAACCGGGACTAAACCAGGTCTAAACCGGGTCCAAACCAGGTCTAAACCAGGTCTAAACCAGGTCTAAACCAGGTCTAAACCAGGACTAAACCGGGTCTAAACCAGGTCTAAACCAGGACTAAACCGGGACTAAACCGGGACTAAACCAGGTCTAAACCAGGACTAAACCGGGACTAAACCAGGTCTAAACCAGAACTAAACCAGGTCTAAACCAGGACTAAACCGGGACTAAACCGGGACTAAACCAGGTCTAAACCAGGACTAAACCAGGTCTAAACCAGGGCTAAACCAGGACTAAACCGGGACTAAACCGGGACTAAACCAGGACTAAACCAGGCCTAAACCAGGGCTAATAAAGAGGGCTGAACCGGGACTAAACCGGGAATAAACCAGGTCTAAACCAGGACTAAACCGGGACTAAACCAGGTCTAAACCGGGACTAAACCGGGACTAAACCAGGTCTAAACCGGGACTAAACCAGGTCTAAACCAGGTCTAAACCGTACCTTGTCTTTGGAGACTTTGTGAGAGAAAGGACAGTTTTCTCCGTCTTTGCAGCGGCCTCTCAGGAACCTGCACAAACACAAACAGTTGCATCGTTTGCAAAATAAACTGAAATAAATGACCCAGAATCACTGGTTATTCCTGTTTTCATTTCTGCAGACCATGGCCTCCGTGACACAGTGGTTAGTGGTTCACAAGTGGAAGGTCCCGGGTTTGAGTCCCAGCCTGACGGGGCTCGTCTGTGGAGGTTTACTCTGGCTTTCCAACCACTCGAAACATGTACAATAGACGAGGATGAACGATGGTTGTGATGCAAACACTTACCAACAAGTGTAACCTTTACTCTCAGTCAGAGTAACCTTTACTCTCAGTCAGAGTAACCTTTACTCTCAGTCAGAGTAACCTTTACTCTCAGAGTAAAGGTTACTCTCAGAGTAACCTTTACTCTCAGTCAGAGTAACCTTTACTCTCAGTCAGAGTAACCTTTACTCTCAGAGTAACCTTTACTCTCAGTCAGAGTAACTTTACTCTCAGTCAGAGTAACCTTTACTCTCAGTCAGGGTAACCTTTACTCTCAGACAGAGTAACCTTTACTCTCAGTCAGAGTAACTTTATTCTCAGTCAGAGTAACCTTTACTCTCAGTCAGAGTAACTTTACTCTCAGTCAGAGTAACCGTTACTCTCAGTCAGAGTAACCTTTACTCTCAGAGTAACCTTTACTCTCAGTCAGAGTAACCTTTACTCTCAGTCAGAGTAACCGTTACTCTCAGTCAGAGTAACCTTTACTCTCAGTCAGAGTAACCTTTACTCTCAGTCAGAGTAACTTTACTCTCAGTGAGAGTAACTTTACTCTCAGTCAGAGTAACCTTACTCTCAGTCAGAGTAACCGTTACTCTCAGTCAGAGTAACCGTTACTCTCAGTCAGAGTAACCTTTACTCTCAGTCAGAGTAACCTTTACTCTCAGTCAGAGTAACCGTTACTCTCAGTCAGAGTAACCTTTACTCTCAGTCAGAGTAACTTTACTCTCAGTGAGAGTAACTTTACTCTCAGTCAGAGTAACTTTACTCTCAGTCAGAGTAACCTTTACTCTCAGTCAGAGTAACCTTTACTCTCAGAGTAACCTTTACTCTCAGTCAGAGTAACCTTTACTCTCAGTCAGAGTAACCGTTACTCTCAGTCAGAGTAACCTTTACTCTCAGTCAGAGTAACCTTTACTCTCAGTCAGAGTAACCTTTACTCTCAGTCAGAGTAACCTTTACTCTCAGTGAGAGTAACTTTACTCTCAGTCAGAGTAACTTTACTCTCAGTGAGAGTAACTTTACTCTCAGTCAGAGTAACCTTTACTCTCAGTCAAAGTAACTTTACTCTCAGTCAGAGTAACCTTTACTCTCAGTGAGAGTAACTTTACTCTCAGTCAGAGTAACTTTACTCTCAGTCAGAGTAACTTTACTCTCAGTCAGAGTAACTTTACTCTCAGTCAGAGTAACCTTTACTCTCAGTCAGAGTAACTTTACTCTCAGTCAGAGTAACCTTTACTCTCAGTCAGAGTAACTTTACTCTCAGTCAGAGTAACTTTACTCTCAGTCAGAGTAACCTTTACTCTCAGTCAGAGTAACTTTACTCTCAGTCAGAGTAACTTTACTCTCAATCAGAGTAACCGTTGCTCTCAGTCAGAGTACCTTTACTCTCAGTCAGAGTAACTTTACTCTCAGTCAGAGTAACTTTACTCTCAGTCAGAGTAACCGTTACTCTCAGTCAGAGTAACCTTTACTCTCAGAGTAACCTTTACTCTCAGTCAGAGTAACCGTTACTCTCAGTCAGAGTAACTTTACTCTCAGTCAGAGTAACCTTTACTCTCAGTCAGAGTAACCTTTACTCTCAGAGTAACCTTTACTCTCAGTCAGAGTAACCGTTACTCTCAGTCAGAGTAACCTTTACTCTCAGAGTAACCTTTACTCTCAGTCAGAGTAACCGTTACTCTCAGTCAGAGTAACTTTACTCTCAGTCAGAGTAACCTTTACTCTCAGTCAGAGTAACTTTACTCTCAGTCAGAGTAACCTTTACTCTCAGTCAGAGTAACCTTTACTCTCAGTCAGAGTAACCTTTACTCTCAGTCAGAGTAACTTTACTCTCAGTCAGAGTAACCGTTACTCTCAATCAGAGTAACCGTTGCTCTCAGTCAGAGTAACTTTACTCTCAGTCAGAGTAACCTTTACTCTCAGTCAGAGTAACCTTTACTCTCAGAGTAACCTTTACTCTCAGTCAGAGTAACTTTACTCTCAGTCAGAGTAACCTTTACTCTCAGTCAGAGTAACCTTTACTCTCAGTCAGAGTAACCTTTACTCTCAGTCAGAGTAACCTTTACTCTCAGAGTAACCTTTACTCTCAGTCAGAGTAACTTTACTCTCAGTCAGAGTAACCTTTACTCTCAGTCAGAGTAACCTTTACTCTCAGTCAGAGTAACCTTTACTCTCAGTCAGAGTAACCTTTACTCTCAGTCAGAGTAACTTTACTCTCAGTCAGAGTAACCGTTACTCTCAATCAGAGTAACCGTTGCTCTCAGTCAGAGTAACCTTTACTCTCAGTCAGAGTAACCGTTACTCTCAGTCAGAGTAACCGTTACTCTCAATCAGAGTAACCTTTACTCTCAGTCAGAGTAACCTTTACTCTCAGTCAGAGTAACTTTACTCTCAGTCAGAGTAACCTTTACTCTCAATCAGAGTAACCGTTGCTCTCAGTCAGAGTAACCTTTACTCTCAGTCAGAGTAACTTTACTCTCAGTCAGAGTAACCTTTACTCTCAGTGAGAGTAACCTTTACTCTCAGTCAGAGTAACTTTACTCTCAGTCAGAGTAACCGTTACTCTCAGTCAGAGTAACCTTTACTCTCAGTGAGAGTAACTTTACTCTCAGTCAGAGTAACTTTACTCTCAGTCAGAGTAACCTTTACTCTCAGTCAGAGTAACCTTTACTCTCAGTCAGAGTAACCTTTACTCTCAGTCAGAGTAACCTTTACTCTCAGTCAGAGTAACCTTTACTCTCAGTCAGAGTAACCTTTACTCTCAGTGAGAGTAACTTTACTCTCAGTCAGAGTAACCTTTACTCTCAGTCAGAGTAACTTTACTCTCAGTGAGAGTAACTTTACTCTCAGTCAGAGTAACTTTACTCTCAGTCAGAGTAACTTTACTCTCAGTGAGAGTAACTTTACTCTCAGTCAGAGTAACTTTACTCTCAGTCAGAGTAACTTTACTCTCAGTCAGAGTAACTTTACTCTCAGTCAGAGTAACCTTTACTCTCAGTCAGAGTAACTTTACTCTCAGTCAGAGTAACCTTTACTCTCAGTCAGAGTAACTTTACTCTCAGTCAGAGTAACTTTACTCTCAGTCAGAGTAACTTTACTCTCAGTCAGAGTAACCTTTACTCTCAATCAGAGTAACCTTTACTCTCAGTCAGAGTAACCTTTACTCTCAGTGAGAGTAACTTTACTCTCAGTCAGAGTAACTTTACTCTCAGTCAGAGTAACTTTACTCTCAGTCAGAGTAACCTTTACTCTCAGTCAGGGTAACCTTTACTCTCAGTCAGAGTAACCTTTACTCTCAATCAGAGTAACCGTTGCTCTCAGTCAGAGTAACTTTACTCTCAGTCAGAGTAACCTTTACTCTCAGTGAGAGTAACTTTACTCTCAGTCAGAGTAACCTTTACTCTCAGTCAGAGTAACTTTACTCTCAGTGAGAGTAACTTTACTCTGTCAGAGTAACTTTACTCTCAGTCAGGAGCAACGTCCACAGAACAGGGTCGTCATTGTGTTATCGCATTGTTGTATTGTGTCATGGTTGCGTTATTGTGTCGTTGTTGTATTGTGTCATGGTTGTGTTATTGTGTCGTTGTTGTATTGTGTCGTTGTTGTATTGTGTCATGGTTGTGTTATTGTGTCGTTGTTGTGTTGTGTCATGGTTGCGTTATTGTGTCGTTGTTGTATTGTGTCATGGTTGCGTTATTGTGTCGTTGTAGTGTTGTGTCATGGTTGCGTTATTGTGTCGTTGTTGTATTGTGTCGTTGTTGTGTTGTGTCATGGTTGTGTTATTGTGTCGTTGTAGTGTTGTGTCATGGTTGTGTTATTGTGTCGTTGTAGTGTTGTGTCATGGTTGTGTTATTGTGTCGTTGTTGTATTGTGTCGTTGTTGTGTTGTGTCATGGTTGTGTTATTGTGTCGTTGTAGTGTTGTGTCATGGTTGTGTTATTGTGTCGTTGTTGTGTTGTGTCATGGTTGTGTTATTGTGTCGTTGTTGTGTTGTGTCATGGTTGTGTTATTGTGTCGTCGTTGTGTTGTGTCGTTGTTGTGTTGTGTCATGGTTGTGTTATTGTGTCGTTGTTGTGTTGTGTCATGGTTGTGTTATTGTGTCGTTGTTGTGTTGTGTCATGGTTGTGTTATTGTGTCGTTGTTGTGTTGTGTCATGGTTGTGTTATTGTGTCGTCGTTGTGTTGTGTCGTTGTTGTGTTGTGTCATTGTTGTGTTATTGTGTCGTTGTTGTGTTGTGTCATGGTTGCGTTATTGTGTCGTTGTTGTGTTGTGTCATGGTTGTGTTATTGTGTCGTTGTAGTATTGTGTCATGGTTGTGTTATTGTGTCGTTGTTGTGTTGTGTCATGGTTGTGTTATTGTGTCGTTGTAGTATTGTGTCATGGTTGTGTTATTGTGTCGTTGTGTTGTGTCATGGTTGTGTTATTGTGTCGTTGTAGTATTGTGTCATTGTTGTGTTATTGTGTCGTTGTTGTGTTGTGTCATGGTTGCGTTATTGTGTCGTTGTTGTGTTGTGTCATGGTTGTGTTATTGTGTCGTTGTAGTATTGTGTCATGGTTGCGTTATTGTGTCGTTGTTGTGTTGTGTCATGGTTGTGTTATTGTGTCGTTGTAGTATTGTGTCATGGTTGAGTTATTGTGTCGTTGTAGTGTTGTGTCATGGTTGTGTTATTGTGTCATGGTTGTGTTATTGTGTCGTCGTTGTGTTGTGTCGTTGTTGTGTTGTGTCATGGTTGTGTTATTGTGTCGTTGTTGTGTTGTGTCATGGTTGTGTTATTGTGTCGTTGTTGTGTTGTGTCATGGTTGTGTTATTGTGTCGTTGTTGTGTTGTGTCATGGTTGCGTTATTGTGTCGTTGTTGTGTTGTGTCATGGTTGTGTTATTGTGTCGTTGTTGTATTGTGTCATGGTTGTGTTATTGTGTCGTTGTTGTGTTGCCGTGGGTTACCTGGTGCACACGGCGACCTTCTCAGGGTCGTGGATGAAGCGACACTGAGCTCCTCTGTTGCAGCGTCCGAATCGATTGTAGAAAATACAGAACTGTCTCTGTCTCTTCTTCTGCGACGAACGAGCGACGGACAGACTCCGCCTCAGCACACACCTGTGAACACGCCCACTACAGGTGAGACACGCCCACTACAGGAGAGACACGCCCACTAAAGGTGAGACACGCCCATTACAGGTGAGACACTCCCACTACAGGTGAGACAAGCCCATTACAGGAGACACACGCCCACTGAGACACGCCCATTACAGGTGAGACACGCCCACTACAGGTGAGACATGCCCACTACAGGTGAGACACGCCCACTACAGGTGAGACACGCCCACTACAGGTGAGACACGCCCACTACAGGTGAGACACGCCCATTACAGGTGAGACACGGCAAACACAGGTGAGACACGCCCACTACAGGTGAGACACGCCCATTACAGGTGAGACAAGCCCATTACAGGAGACACACGCCCATTACAGGAGAGACACGCCCACTACAGGTGAGACACGCCCACTACAGGTGAGACACGCCCACTACAGGTGAGACACGCCCACTACAGGTGAGACACGCCCACTACAGGTGAGACACGCCCATTACAGGTGAGACACGCCCATTACAGGTGAGACACGCCCATTACAGGAGACACACGCCCACTACAGGTGAGACACACCCACTACAGGTGAGACACGCCCATTACAGGAGACACACGCCCACTACAGGTGAGACACACCCACTACAGGTGAGACACACCCACTACAGGTGAGACACGCCCATTACAGGTGAGACACGGCAAACACAGGTGAGACAAGCCCATTACAGGAGACACACGCCCATTACAGGAGAGACACGCCCACTACAGGTGAGACACACCCACTACAGGTGAGACACGCCCACTACAGGTGAGACACGCCCATTACAGGTGAGACACGCCCATTACAGGTGAGACACGCCCATTACAGGTGAGACACGCCCATTACAGGTGAGACACGCCCACTACAGGTGAGAAACGCCCATTACAGGTGAGACACGCCCACTACAGGTGAGACACGCCCACTACAGGTGAGACACGCCCACTACAGGTGAGACACGCCCACTACAGGTGAGACACGCCCACTACAGGTGAGACACGCCCACTACAGGTGAGAAACGCCCATTACAGGAGACACATGCCCACTGAGACACGCCCATTACAGGTGAGACACGCCCACTACAGGTGAGACACGCCCATTACAGGTGAGACACGCCCACTACAGGTGAGACACGCCCACTACAGGTGAGACACGCCCACTACAGGTGAGACACGCCCACTACAGGTGAGACACGCCCATTACAGGTGAGACACGCCCACTACAGGTGAGACACGCCCACTACAGGTGAGACACGCCCACTACAGGTGAGACACGCCCACTACAGGTGAGACACGCCCACTACAGGTGAGACACGCCCATTACAGGTGAGACACGCCCACTACAGGTGATACACGCCCACTACAGGTGAGACACGCCCACTACAGGTGAGACACGCCCATTACAGGAGACACATGCCCACTGAGACACGCCCATTACAGGTGAGACACGCCCACTACAGGTGAGACACGCCCACTACAGGTGAGAAACGCCCACTACAGGTGAGACACGCCCACTACAGGTGAGACACGCCCACTACAGGTGAGACACGCCCATTACAGGTGAGACACGCCCACTACAGGTGAGACACGCCCACTACAGGTGAGACACGCCCATTACAGGTGAGACACACCCACTACAGGTGAGACACGCCCACTACAGGTGAGACACGCCCATTACAGGTGAGACACACCCACTACAGGTGAGACACACCCACTACAGGTGAGACACGCCCACTCCCACTACAGGTGAGACACGCCCACTACAGGTGAGACACGCCCACTACAGGTGAGACACGCCCATTACAGGTGAGACACGCCCATTACAGGTGAGACACGCCCACTACAGGTGAGAAACGCCCACTACAGGTGAGACACGCCCATTACAGGTGAGAAACGCCCATTACAGGAGACACATGCCCACTGAGACACGCCCATTACAGGTGAGACACGCCCATTACAGGTGAGACACGCCCATTACAGGTGAGACACGCCCATTACAGGTGAGACACGCCCATTACAGCTGAGACACGCCCATTACAGGTGAGACACGCCCACTACAGGTGAGACACGCCCACTACAGGTGAGACACGCCCACTACAGGTGAGACACGCCCACTACAGGTGAGACACGCCCATTACAGGTGAGACACGCCCACTACAGGTGAGACACGCCCACTACAGGTGAGACACGCCCACTACAGGTGAGACACGCCCATTACAGGTGAGACACACCCACTACAGGTGAGACACGCCCACTACAGGTGAGACACGCCCATTACAGGTGAGACACACCCACTACAGGTGAGACACGCCCACTACAGGTGAGACACACCCACTACAGGTGAGACACACCCACTACAGGTGAGACACGCCCACTCCCACTACAGGTGAGACACGCCCACTACAGGTGAGACACGCCCACTACAGGTGAGACACGCCCATTACAGGTGAGACACGCCCATTACAGGTGAGACACGCCCACTACAGGTGAGAAACGCCCATTACAGGAGACACATGCCCACTGAGACACGCCCATTACAGGTGAGACACGCCCACTACAGGTGAGACACGCCCATTACAGGTGAGACACGCCCATTACAGCTGAGACACGCCCATTACAGGTGAGACACGCCCAATAAAGACAAAGCGAGCGAATAGGGCTCATGTGGGCAGAGCCTGCGTTACCTGGCCAGGTGTCTGGAGAGGGGGGCGGGGCCTGTAGACCTCCTGGGGGGCGTGGCTCTCGACAGTCTGTTGGCGGACACTGTAAACAGGGTGCCTCGGATCCAGCACATGTTGGTCTGTCCACGGGGGGGCGCTGTCCGTAGGAGGTGAGATGGAGAGCGGAGCCGGAAACCCCTGGACAAACATCAGGACCAGACTCAGAACGACAAGTATAAAACAACCGTTGGTTCCCATTCTTTTACATATATGGTAAACTGTCTAGTTTTGTGTTTTGAAATTAAAACAAATCTATTACTACTAATTTCAGGGTCGTGTTGCTTCATTCACATCTACAAAAAAGAGTGAAACACTGGCTTTTTATGTCACCTTGTTCCATTTTCCCCCCTGACTATCTGAAACAACCAAGAAACATCCTTTAACTACAAAACAACCAACACTTTACACATTTTCCCATTTTTTCTCAATTTTTGTATGATCCAACAGCATCAAAACATGGATCCAAGACTTTTCTTTGAGACCAAACTGGTATGGATTAACAGGACCCAGCCCTAACCAGGTTTAGGTTTAGGTTTTGTGAGTTAGGTTCTCGGGGCTGGAGCTGGTGTGGCCTGGCCTCAGGTCCGGTCCAGGTCCAGACCTGAGGCTCCGGCTCTGCCTCAGGTCCGGCCTCGGGTCCGGTCCAGGTCCAGACCTGAGGCTCCGGCTCTGCCTCAGGTCCGGCCTCAGGTCCGGTCCAGGTCCAGACCTGAGGCTCCGGCTCTGCCTCAGGTCCAGCTCGGTCTGACCTTCGCTCAGACTTCAGGAGGCTCTGCTCCTGGGAGTCGTTTCAGGAGGAAAGAGCGAATTACTGCTGTCACTAAGTGTGAGTGCACACAGCCGTGAGTCCCCCCCCCCCCTCCCCCTCTCTGGGCTGGATCACTAAGTGTGAGCACAGCCGTGAGTCCCCCCCTCTCCCCCTCTCTGGGCTGGATCACTAAGTGTGAGTGCACACAGCCGTGAGTCCCCCCCCCCTCTCCCCCTCTCTGGGCTGGATCACTAAGTGTGAGCACAGCCGTGAGTCCCCCCCCCCTCTCCCCCTCTCTGGGCTGGATCACTAAGTGTGAGCACAGCCGTGAGTCCCCCCCTCCCCCCCCGGGGCTGGATTACTAAGTGTGAGCACAGCCGTGAGTCCCCCCCCCCTCTCCCCCTCTCTGGGCTGGATCACTAAGTGTGAGCACAGCCGTGAGTCCCCCCCCCCTCTCCCCCTCTCTGGGCTGGATTACTAAGTGTGAGCACAGCCGTGAGTCCCCCCCCCCTCTCCCCCTCTCTGGGCTGGATCACTAAGTGTGAGCACAGCCCTGAGTCCCCCCCCTCTCCCCCTCTCTGGGCTGGATCACTAAGTGTGAGCACAGCCGTGAGTCCCCCCCCTCCCCCCGGGGCTGGATTACCTGCTCTGTTCTTATTGCTGCTTTATTGTACCTGTATTGGAGCTGAATTGGCTCAGAGCTGGTGTGATTCAGGAGATGGAGTGGAGACGGAATGGGTTTGGACCAGAGCTCATTTGTAGCCAATCAGACGCTGCCCCGGCCTCCCCCCTCTACCCCCCCCCCCCCCCTCCTTCTTCCCACTCTCTCTTCCCTCTCTCTCTCGTTGACCCCCCCCCTCTCTCTCTCTCGTTGACCCCCCCCCCCCTCCTCTCTCTCTCGTTGACCCCCCCTGTCACCGCCCCCCTCTCTCTCTCGTTGACCCCCCCCCTCTCTCTCTCTTGTTGACCCCCCCTCTCTCCCCTTGGGTCCCGCTTGTGAAGTGGATGTAGATTTAGTTTAGAGTCGTCTGGATCAGTCACTTTTACTGAGGTTGATTTACTGCAATTTCACTTTAGTTAAGTTTACTCAGTTAGTTGGTTAGTAGGACTTGTTGGTTAGTTGGTTAGTAGGACTTGTTGGTTAGTGAGTCTTGTTTGTTAGTGAGTCTTGTTGGTTAGTGAGTCTTGTTGGTTAGTGAGTCTTGTTGGTTAGTTGGTTAGTGAGTCTTGTTTGTTAGTTGGTTAGTGAGTCTAGTTGGTTAGTTGGTTAGTGAGTCTTGTTTGTTAGTTGGTTAGTGAGTCTTGTTTGTTAGTGAGTCTTGTTGGTTAGTTGGTTAGTGAGTCTTGTTTGTTAGTTGGTTAGTGAGTCTAGTTGGTTAGTTGGTTAGTGAGTCTTGTTTGTTAGTT
The DNA here is from genome assembly GCF_951799975.1 of Gobius niger. NCBI lineage: Eukaryota > Metazoa > Chordata > Actinopteri > Gobiiformes > Gobiidae > Gobius > Gobius niger. Next base: position 40,784,960 of record NC_136857.1, read on the forward strand.
GGTTAGTGAGTCTAGTTGGTTAGTTGGTTAGTGAGTCTTGTTTGTTAGTTGGTTAGTGAGTCTAGTTGGTTAGTTGGTTAGTGAGTCTTGTTTGTTAGTTGGTTAGTGAGTCTAGTTGGTTAGTTGGTTAGTGAGTCTTGTTTGTTAGTTGGTTAGTGAGTCTTGTTGGTTAGTGAGTCTAGTTGGTTAGTTGGTTAGTGAGTCTTGTTGGTTAGTGAGTCTTGTTGGTTAGTGAGTCTTGTTGGTTAGTTGGTTAGTGAGTCTTGTTTGTTAGTTGGTTAGTGAGTCTTGTTGGTTAGTGAGTCTAGTTGGTTAGTTGGTTAGTGAGTCTTGTTTGTTAGTTGGTTAGTGAGTCTTGTTGGTTAGTGAGTCTTGTTTGTTAGTGAGTCTTGTTGGTTAGTGAGTCTTGTTGGTTAGTTGGTTAGTGAGTCTTGTTGGTTAGTGAGTCTTGTTGGTTAGTGAGTCTTGTTGGTTAGTGAGTCTTGTTGGTTAGTGAGTCTTGTTGGTTAGTTGGTTAGTGAGTCTTGTTTGTTAGTTGGTTAGTGAGTCTTGTTGGTTAGTGAGTCTTGTTGGTTAGTGAGTCTTGTTGGTTAGTGAGTCTTGTTGGTTAGTTGGTTAGTGAGTCTTGTTGGTTAGTGAGTCTTGTTGGTTAGTTGGTTAGTGAGTCTAGTTGGTTAGTGAGTCTTGTTGGTTAGTTGGTTAGTGAGTCTTGTTGGTTAGTGAGTCTTGTTGGTTAGTTGGTTAGTGAGTCTTGTTTGTTAGTTGGTTAGTGAGTCTAGTTGGTTAGTGAGTCTTGTTGGTTAGTTGGTTAGTGAGTCTTGTTTGTTAGTTGGTTAGTGAGTCTAGTTGGTTAGTGAGTCTTGTTGGTTAGTTGGTTAGTGAGTCTTGTTTGTTAGTTGGTTAGTGAGTCTTGTTTGTTAGTTGGTTAGTGAGTCTTGTTGGTTAGTGAGTCTTGTTGGTTAGTTGGTTAGTGAGTCTTGTTGGTTAGTTGGTTAGTGAGTCTTGTTTGTTAGTTGGTTAGTGAGTCTTGTTGGTTAGTGAGTCTTGTTTGTTAGTTGGTTAGTGAGTCTTGTTTGTTAGTTGGTTAGTGAGTCTTGTTGGTTAGTGAGTCTTGTTGGTTAGTGAGTCTTGTTGGTTAGTTGGTTAGTGAGTCTAGTTGGTTAGTTGGTTAGTGAGTCTTGTTTGTTAGTTGGTTAGTGAGTCTTGTTGGTTAGTGAGTCTTGTTGGTTAGTTGGTTAGTGAGTCTTGTTTGTTAGTTGGTTAGTGAGTCTTGTTGGTTAGTGAGTCTAGTTGGTTAGTTGGTTAGTGAGTCTTGTTGGTTAGTGAGTCTTGTTGGTTAGTGAGTCTTGTTTGTTAGTTGGTTAGTGAGTCTTGTTGGTTAGTGAGTCTTGTTGGTTAGTGAGTCTAGTTGGTTAGTTGGTTAGTGAGTCTTGTTTGTTAGTTGGTTAGTGAGTCTTGTTGGTTAGTGAGTCTTGTTGGTTAGTGAGTCTTGTTGGTTAGTGAGTCTTGTTGGTTAGTTGGTTAGTGAGTCTTGTTGGTTAGTGAGTCTTGTTGGTTAGTGAGTCTTGTTGGTTAGTGAGTCTTGTTGGTTAGTGAGTCTTGTTGGTTAGTTGGTTAGTGAGTCTTGTTGGTTAGTTGGTTAGTGAGTCTTGTTGGTTAGTGAGTCTTGTTGGTTAGTGAGTCTTGTTGGTTAGTGAGTCTTGTTGGTTAGTTGGTTAGTGAGTCTTGTTGGTTAGTGAGTCTTGTTGGTTAGTGAGTCTTGTTGGTTAGTGAGTCTTGTTGGTTAGTGAGTCTTGTTGGTTAGTGAGTCTTGTTGGTTAGTGAGTCTTGTTGGTTAGTTGGTTAGTGAGTCTTGTTGGTTAGTTGGTTAGTGAGTCTTGTTGGTTAGTGAGTCTTGTTGGTTAGTGAGTCTTGTTGGTTAGTGAGTCTTGTTGGTTAGTGAGTCTTGTTGGTTAGTGAGTCTTGTTGGTTAGTGAGTCTTGTTGGTTAGTTGGTTAGTGAGTCTTGTTTGTTAGTTGGTTAGTGAGTCTAGTTGGTTAGTGAGTCTTGTTGGTTAGTTGGTTAGTGAGTCTTGTTGGTTAGTGAGTCTTGTTGGTTAGTTGGTTAGTGAGTCTAGTTGGTTAGTGAGTCTTGTTTGTTAGTTGGTTAGTGAGTCTAGTTGGTTAGTGAGTCTTGTTGGTTAGTTGGTTAGTGAGTCTTGTTTGTTAGTTGGTTAGTGAGTCTAGTTGGTTAGTGAGTCTTGTTGGTTAGTTGGTTAGTGAGTCTTGTTTGTTAGTTGGTTAGTGAGTCTTGTTTGTTAGTTGGTTAGTGAGTCTTGTTGGTTAGTGAGTCTTGTTGGTTAGTTGGTTAGTGAGTCTTGTTGGTTAGTTGGTTAGTGAGTCTTGTTTGTTAGTTGGTTAGTGAGTCTTGTTGGTTAGTGAGTCTTGTTTGTTAGTTGGTTAGTGAGTCTTGTTTGTTAGTTGGTTAGTGAGTCTTGTTGGTTAGTGAGTCTTGCTGGTTAGTGAGTCTTGTTGGTTAGTTGGTTAGTGAGTCTTGTTGGTTAGTGAGTCTTGCTGGTTAGTTGGTTAGTGAGTCTTGTTGGTTAGTGAGTCTTGTTTGTTAGTTGGTTAGTGAGTCTTGTTGGTTAGTGAGTCTTGTTGGTTAGTGAGTCTTGTTGGTTAGTTGGTTAGTGAGTCTTGTTTGTTAGTGAGTCTTGTTGGTTAGTTGGTTAGTGAGTCTTGTTGGTTAGTGAGTCTTGTTGGTTAGTGAGTCTTGTTGGTTAGTGAGTCTAGTTGGTTAGTGAGTCTTGTTGGTTAGTTGGTTAGTGAGTCTTGTTTGTTAGTTGGTTAGTGAGTCTTGTTGGTTAGTGAGTCTTGCTGGTTAGTTGGTTAGTGAGTCTTGTTGGTTAGTTGGTTAGTGAGTCTTGTTGGTTAGTGAGTCTAGTTGGTTAGTTGGTTAGTGAGTCTTGTTGGTTAGTGAGTCTTGTTTGTTAGTTGGTTAGTGAGTCTTGTTGGTTAGTGAGTCTTGCTGGTTAGTTGGTTAGTGAGTCTTGTTGGTTAGTTGGTTAGTGAGTCTTGTTGGTTAGTGAGTCTTGCTGGTTAGTTGGTTAGTGAGTCTTGTTGGTTAGTGAGTCTTGTTTGTTAGTTGGTTAGTGAGTCTTGTTGGTTAGTGAGTCTTGTTGGTTAGTTGGTTAGTGAGTCTTGTTGGTTAGTGAGTCTTGTTGGTTAGTTGGTTAGTGAGTCTTGTTGGTTAGTGAGTCTTGTTGGTTAGTTGGTTAGTGAGTCTTGTTGGTTAGTGAGTCTTGTTGGTTAGTTGGTTAGTGAGTCTTGTTGGTTAGTTGGTTAGTGAGTCTTGTTGGTTAGTTGGTTAGTGAGTCTTGTTGGTTAGTGAGTCTTGTTGGTTAGTTGGTTAGTGAGTCTTGTTTGTTAGTGAGTCTTGTTGGTTAGTTGGTTAGTGAGTCTTGTTGGTTAGTGAGTCTTGTTTACCTGGCGGACAGCGCCCGGACGCTCCTCCAGCTCGTGTTCTGGTTGGGGCTCGTCGTCCATGTCATGTTTCGATTGTCCATCTTAAATCTGCTGCTGAAACTGAAGCCACTTCCCGAGACCAGGCCTGCGGAGATCAGAGGGTATGAGGATTCACTTCCTGTTTAGTCTTCACCAGGTTTTACCAAACACCAGGTTTTACCAAACACCAGGTTTTACTAAACACCAGGTTTTACTAAACACCAGGTTTTACTAAACACCAGGTTTTACTTAACACCAGGTTTTACTAAACACCAGGTTTTACTAAACACCAGGTTTTACTAAACACCAGGTTTTACTAAACACCAGGTTTACCAAACACCAGGTTTTACCAAACACCAGGTTTAACTAAACACCAGGTTTAACTAAACACCAGGTTTTACTAAACACCAGGTTTACCAAACACCAGGTTTTACTAAACACCAGGTTTAACCAAACACCAGGTTTAACTAAACACCAGGTTTTACTAAACACCAGGTTTTACCAAACACCAGGTTTTACCAAACACCAGGGCTCTCCGGTCAGAGCAGCTTCCGTTTAATCCCTAAACCAAAGTTAGCGCTAACTAAACCGAGCTGTTCTTTTCTTAAGGCGGCACGGTGGCACAGCGGTTAGCACTCGTGCATCACAGCTAGAAGGTCACAGGTTTGATTCCCACCTGGACTGTGTGGAGTTTGCATGGTCTCCCCGTGTCTGAGTAGGTTTTCTCTCCTACTAAAAACATGCACATGCTGTGCATAACTTCTAATCATAACAACGCCGCCCAAGAAAGGACTTCCTGCTTCGATCCAGAACGTGAAAATAAAAGCACCATCTTATTCATTAGTTCAACTTTCTTTCTGCCAAACTGTTAACAGACAAAACACGTAAGATGTGTGTATTTAATTATATTCCTGTAATGTTGCAAGTTGCTGCTGAACTCATCGATGAGACGAGCTGTGTGCTTTTATTTTGGCGTGCTGGATCGAAACAGGAAGTCACTTCATGGGCGGCGTTGTTATGATTTGAAGTTCTGCACAGAGTCAATAGTCCAGGATGAATGATGTGTGTGCATGTCCGTCTCCCCCAGGGGAAACTGAACCCCCCAAGTCTGGGGTGAAGGAATCAGTGTCTCATGTAAGTGTTTTGTGACAGTCTGTGAAAGGCATTATATAAATAAAGTTCTACTTTGTGGTTCTGCTGCTTCACAAGGAAACGAGTGAATCTAAACCAAAGTATTTCACAAATTAAAACAAACACAGAGAGGGGGGGGGGAGTAGAGTGGAAATTTGGAGTGTGTTAGTGAAAGTGATCGGGGTGAGGAGGGGGAGGGGCTTAACACCTCACTGAGACCGAACACTTATGTGACCGAGTGTCCTCATGTCGACGGAGAGTAAATCTGATGCCCTTCCATGAGGCCACGGCCATAAACAGGACCAGTGCTGACAGTTTTATGACTGAGCACCTGCAGGGACTGAGCACCTGCAGGGACTGATACACCTGTAGGGACTGATACACCTGTAGGGTCTGATACACCTGTAGGGTCTGATACACCTGCAGGGACTGAACACCTGCAGGGTCTGATACACCTGTAGGGACTGATACACCTGTAGGGTCTGACACACCTGTAGGGTCTGATACACCTGCAGGGACTGAACACCTGCAGGGTCTGATACACCTGTAGGGACTGATACACCTGTAGGGTCTGATACACCTGTAGGGACTGATACACCTGTAGGGTCTGACACACCTGTAGGGTCTGATACACCTGCAGGGACTGATACACCTGTAGGGACTGATACACCTGTAGGGTCTGATACACCTGTAGGGTCTGATACACCTGTAGGGACTGATACACCTGTAGGGTCTGACACACCTGTAGGGTCTGATACACCTGCAGGGACTGATACACCTGCAGGGACTGATACACCTGTAGGGTCTGATACACCTGTAGGGACTGATACACCTGCAGGGACTGATACACCTGTAGGGTCTGATACACCTGTAGGGACTGATACACCTGTAGGGTCTGATACACCTGTAGGGACTGATACACCTGTAGGGACTGATACACCTGTAGGGTCTGATACACCTGTAGGGACTGAACACCTGCAGGGTCTGATACACCTGCAGGGACTGAACACCTGCAGGGTCTGATACACCTGTAGGGACTGATACACCTGTAGGGTCTGATACACCTGTAGGGACTGATACACCTGTAGGGACTGATACACCTGTAGGGTCTGATACACCTGTAGGGTCTGATACACCTGTAGGGACTGATACACCTGTAGGGTCTGATACACCTGTAGGGTCTGATACACCTGTAGGGACTGATACACCTGTAGGGTCTGATACACCTGTAGGGTCTGATACACCTGTAGGGTCTGATACACCTGTAGGGTCTGATACACCTGTAGGGACTGATACACCTGTAGGGACTGATACACCTGTAGGATCTGATACACCTGTAGGGTCTGATACACATGTAGGGTCTGATACACCTGTAGGGACTGATACACCTGTAGGGTCTGATACACCTGTAGGGACTGTAGGGACTGATACACCTGTAGGGACTGATACACCTGTAGGGACTGATACACCTGTAGGGACTGATACACCTGTAGGGTCTGATACACCTGTAGGGACTGATACACCTGTAGGGTCTGATACACCTGTAGGGACTGATACACCTGTAGGGACTGATACACCTGTAGGATCTGATACACCTGTAGGGTCTGATACACCTGTAGGATCTGATACACCTGTAGGGACTGATACACCTGTAGGGTCTGATACACCTGTAGGGACTGTAGGGACTGATACACCTGTAGGGACTGATACACCTGTAGGGACTGATACACCTGTAGGGACTGATACACCTGTAGGGTCTGATACACCTGTAGGGACTGATACACCTGTAGGGTCTGATACACCTGTAGGGACTGAGCACCTGCAGGGACTGAGCACCTGTAGGGACTGATACACCTGTAGGGACTGATACACCTGTAGGGACTGATACACCTGTAGGGTCTGATACACCTGTAGGGACTGAGCACCTGCAGGGACTGAGCACCTGTAGGGACTGATACACCTGTAGGGACTGATACACCTGTAGGGTCTGATACACCTGTAGGGACTGATACACCTGTAGGGACTGATACACCTGTAGGGACTGATACACCTGCAGGGACTGATACACCTGTAGGGACTGATACACCTGTAGGGACTGATACACCTGTAGGGACTGATACACCTGTAGGGACTGATACACCTGTAGGGACTGATACACCTGTAGGCACTGTCGGGACTGATACACCTGTAGGGTCTGATACACCTGTAGGGACTGAGCACCTGCAGGGACTGAGCACCTGCAGGGACTGATACACCTGTAGGGTCTGATACACCTGTAGGGTCTGTAGGGTCTGATACACCTGTAGGGTCTGATACACCTGTAGGACCTGTAGGGTCTGATACACAAGTAGGGCCAGTAGGGACTGATAAACCTGTAGGGACTGATAAACCTGTAGGGACTGTAGGGTCTGATACACCTGTAGGGTCTGATACACCTGTAGGGACTGTAGGGTCTGATACACCTGTAGGGACTGATACACCTGTAGGGTCTGATACACCTGTAGGATCTGATACACCTGTAGGGTCTGATACACCTGTAGGATCTGATACACCTGTAGAGTCTGATACACCTGTAGGGTCTGATACACCTGTAGGATCTGATACACCTGTAGGGTCTGATACACCTGTAGGGACTGTAGGGACTGATACACCTGTAGGGACTGTAGGGTCTGATACACCTGTAGGGTCTGATACACCTGTAGGGACTGATACACCTGTAGGGTCTGATACACCTGTAGGGTCTGATACACCTGTAGGGACTGTAGGGTCTGATACACCTGTAGGGTCTGATACACCTGTAGGGACTGATACACCTGTAGGGTCTGATACACCTGTAGGGTCTGATACACCTGTAGGGACTGATACACCTGTAGGGTCTGATACACCTGTAGGATCTGATACACCTGTAGGGTCTGATACACCTGTAGGATCTGATACACCTGTAGGGACTGATACACCTGTAGGGTCTGATACACCTGTAGGGTCTGATACACCTGTAGGGACTGATACACCTGTAGGGTCTGATACACCTGTAGGGACTGATACACCTGTAGGGACTGATACACCTGTAGGGACTGATACACCTGTAGGGACTGATACACCTGTAGGGACTGATACACCTGTAGGGACTGATACACCTGTAGGGTCTGATACACCTGTAGGGTCTGATACACCTGTAGGGTCTGATACACCTGTAGGGACTGTAGGGTCTGATACACCTGTAGGGTCTGATACACCTGTAGGGTCTGATACACCTGTAGGGTCTGATACACCTGTAGGGTCTGATACACCTGTAGGGTCTGATACACCTGTAGGGTCTGATACACCTGTAGGGTCTGATACACCTGTAGGGTCTGATACACCTGTAGGGTCTGATACACCTGTAGGGTCTGATACACCTGTAGGGTCTGATACACCTGTAGGATCTGATACACCTGTAGGGTCTGATACACCTGTAGGGTCTGTAGGGACTGATACACCTGTAGGGTCTGATACACCTGTAGGGTCTGATACACCTGTAGGGTCTGATACACCTGTAGGGTCTGATACACCTGTAGGGTCTGATACACCTGTAGGGTCTGATACACCTGTAGGGCCTGTAGGGTCTGATACACCTGTAGGGTCTGATACACCTGTAGGGACTGATACACCTGTAGGGTCTGATACACCTGTAGGATCTGATACACCTGTAGGGTCTGATACACCTGTAGGGTCTGTAGGGACTGATACACCTGTAGGGTCTGATACACCTGTAGGGACTGATACACCTGTAGGGTCTGATACACCTGTAGGGACTGATACACCTGTAGGGTCTGATACACCTGTAGGATCTGATACACCTGTAGGGTCTGATACACCTGTAGGGTCTGTAGGGACTGATACACCTGTAGGGTCTGATACACCTGTAGGGTCTGATACACCTGTAGGGTCTGATACACCTGTAGGGTCTGATACACCTGTAGGGTCTGATACACCTGTAGGGTCTGATACACCTGTAGGGCCTGTAGGGTCTGATACACCTGTAGGGTCTGATACACCTGTAGGGACTGATACACCTGTAGGGTCTGATACACCTGTAGGGCCTGTAGGGTCTGATACACCTGTAGGATCTGATACACCTGTAGGGCCTGATACACCTGTAGGGCCTGTAGGGTCTGATACACCTGTAGGGACTGATACACCTGTAGGGTCTGTAGGGACTGATACACCTGTAGGGTCTGATACACCTGTAGGGTCTGATACACCTGTAGGGACTGATACACCTGTAGGGACTGATACACCTGTAGGGACTGATACACCTGTAGGGACTGATACACCTGTAGGGTCTGATACACCTGTAGGGACTGATACGCCTGTAGGGACTGATACACCTGTAGGGACTGATACACCTGTAGGGACTGATACACCTGTAGGGACTGATACACCTGTAGGGTCTGATACACCTGTAGGGTCTGATACACCTGTAGGGTCTGATACACCTGTAGGGACTGATACACCTGTAGGGTCTGATACGCCTGTAGGGACTGATACACCTGTAGGGACTGATACACCTGTAGGGACTGATACACCTGTAGGGACTGATACACCTGTAGGGACTGATACACCTGTAGGGACTGATACACCTGTAGGGACTGATACACCTGTAGGGTCTGATACACCTGTAGGGTCTGATACACCTGTAGGGACTGATACACCTGTAGGGTCTGATACGCCTGTAGGGACTGATACACCTGTAGGGACTGATACACCTGTAGGGACTGATACACCTGTAGGGACTGATACACCTGTAGGGACTGATACACCTGTAGGGACTGATACACCTGTAGGGTCTGATACACCTGTAGGGACTGATACACCTGTAGGGACTGATACACCTGTAGGGACTGATACACCTGTAGGGACTGATACACCTGTAGGGACTGATACACCTGTAGGGACTGATACACCTGTAGGGCCTGATACACCTGTAGGGACTGATACACCTGTAGGGCCTGTAGGGTCTGATACACCTGTAGGGACTGATACACCTGTAGGGACTGATACACCTGTAGGGTCTGATACACCTGTAGGGTCTGATACACCTGTAGGGTCTGATACACCTGTAGGGTCTGATACACCTGTAGGGACTGATACACCTGTAGGGACTGATACACCTGTAGGGTCTGATACACCTGTAGGGTCTGATACACCTGTAGGGTCTGATACACCTGTAGGGTCTGATACACCTGTAGGGACTGATACACCTGTAGGGTCTGATACACCTGTAGGGTCTGATACACCTGTAGGGTCTGATACACCTGTAGGGACTGATACACCTGTAGGGACTGATACACCTGTAGGGACTGATACACCTGTAGGGTCTGATACACCTGTAGGGTCTGATACACCTGTAGGGACTGATACACCTGTAGGGCCTGTAGGGTCTGATACACCTGTAGGGTCTGATACACCTGTAGGGCCTGTAGGGTCTGATACACCTGTAGGGACTGATACACCTGTAGGGTCTGATACACCTGTAGGGTCTGATACACCTGTAGGGACTGATACACCTGTAGGGACTGATACACCTGTAGGGACTGATACACCTGTAGGGACTGATACACCTGTAGGGACTGATACACCTGTAGGGACTGATACACCTGTAGGGACTGATACACCTGTAGGGTCTGATACACCTGTAGGGACTGATACACCTGTAGGGACTGATACACCTGTAGGGACTGATACACCTGTAGGGACTGATACACCTGTAGGGACTGATACACCTGTAGGGTCTGATACACCTGTAGGGACTGATACACCTGTAGGGTCTGATACACCTGTAGGGTCTGATACACCTGTAGGGTCTGATACACCTGTAGGGCCTGATACACCTGTAGGGACTGATACACCTGTAGGGTCTGTAGGGACTGATACACCTGTAGGGCCTGATACACCTGTAGGGTCTGTAGGGTCTGATACACCTGTAGGGTCTGATACACCTGTAGGGACTGATACACCTGTAGGGTCTGATACACCTGTAGGGTCTGATACACCTGTAGGGTCTGATACACCTGTAGGGTCTGTAGGGACTGATACACCTGTAGGGTCTGATACACCTGTAGGGACTGATACACCTGTAGGGTCTGATACACCTGTAGGGTCTGATACACCTGTAAGGTCTGATACACCTGTAGGGTCTGATACACCTGTAGGGACTGATACACCTGTAGGGTCTGATACACCTGTAGGGTCTGATACACCTGTAGGGACTGATACACCTGTAGGGTCTGATACACCTGTAGGGTCTGATACACCTGTAGGGTCTGTAGGGACTGATACACCTGTAGGGTCTGATACACCTGTAGGGACTGATACACCTGTAGGGTCTGATACACCTGTAGGGACTGATACACCTGTAAGGTCTGTAGGGACTGATACACCTGTAAGGTCTGATACACCTGTAGGGTCTGATACACCTGTAGGGACTGATACACCTGTAGGGTCTGTAGGGACTGATACACCTGTAGGGTCTGATACACCTGTAGGGACTGATACACCTGTAGGGTCTGATACACCTGTAGGGTCTGATACACCTGTAAGGTCTGATACACCTGTAGGGTCTGTAGGGACTGATACACCTGTAGGGACTGATACACCTGTAGGGTCTGATACACCTGTAGGGACTGATACACCTGTAGGGTCTGATACACCTGTAGGGTCTGATACACCTGTAGGGTCTGATACACCTGTAGGGTCTGATACACCTGTAGGGTCTGATACACCTGTAGGGACTGATACACCTGTAGGGACTGATACACCTGTAGGGTCTGATACACCTGTAGGGTCTGATACACCTGTAGGGACTGATACACCTGTAGGGACTGATACACCTGTAGGGACTGATACACCTGTAGGGTCTGATACACCTGTAGGGTCTGATACACCTGTAAGGTCTGATACACCTGTAGGGTCTGATACACCTGTAGGGACTGATACACCTGTAGGGTCTGTAGGGACTGATACACCTGTAGGGTCTGATACACCTGTAGGGACTGATACACCTGTAGGGTCTGATACACCTGTAGGGTCTGATACACCTGTAGGGACTGATACACCTGTAGGGTCTGTAGGGACTGATACACCTGTAGGGACTGATACACCTGTAGGGTCTGATACACCTGTAGGGACTGATACACCTGTAGGGTCTGATACACCTGTAGGGTCTGATACACCTGTAGGGTCTGATACACCTGTAGGGTCTGATACACCTGTAGGGACTGATACACCTGTAGGGTCTGATACACCTGTAGGGACTGATACACCTGTAGGGACTGATACACCTGTAGGGACTGATACACCTGTAGGGACTGATACACCTGTAGGGTCTGATACACCTGTAGGGACTGATACACCTGTAGGGTCTGATACACCTGTAGGGTCTGATACACCTGTAGGGACTGATACACCTGTAGGGTCTGATACACCTGTAGGGACTGATACACCTGTAGGGACTGATACACCTGTAGGGACTGATACACCTGTAGGGTCTGTAGGGTCTGATACACCTGTAGGGTCTGATACACCTGTAGGGACTGATACACCTGTAGGGACTGATACACCTGTAGGGTCTGATACACCTGTAGGGTCTGATACACCTGTAGGGACTGATACACCTGTAGGGACTGATACACCTGTAGGGTCTGATACACCTGTAGGGTCTGATACACCTGTAGGGTCTGATACACCTGTAGGGTCTGATACACCTGTAGGGACTGATACACCTGTAGGGACTGATACACCTGTAGGGACTGATACACCTGTAGGGACTGATACACCTGTAGGGTCTGATACACCTGTAGGGTCTGATACACCTGTAGGGTCTGATACACCTGTAGGGTCTGATACACCTGTAGGGACTGATACACCTGTAGGGTCTGATACACCTGTAGGGTCTGATACACCTGTAGGGACTGATACACCTGTAGGGTCTGATACACCTGTAGGGACTGATACACCTGTAGGGTCTGATACACCTGTAGGGACTGATACACCTGTAGGGTCTGATACACCTGTAGGGACTGATACACCTGTAGGGACTGATACACCTGTAGGGTCTGATACACCTGTAGGGACTGATACACCTGTAGGGTCTGATACACCTGTAGGGTCTGATACACCTGTAGGGACTGATACACCTGTAGGGTCTGATACACCTGTAGGGACTGATACACCTGTAGGGACTGATACACCTGTAGGGACTGATACACCTGTAGGGTCTGTAGGGTCTGATACACCTGTAGGGTCTGATACACCTGTAGGGACTGATACACCTGTAGGGACTGATACACCTGTAGGGTCTGATACACCTGTAGGGTCTGATACACCTGTAGGGACTGATACACCTGTAGGGACTGATACACCTGTAGGGTCTGATACACCTGTAGGGTCTGATACACCTGTAGGGTCTGATACACCTGTAGGGTCTGATACACCTGTAGGGACTGATACACCTGTAGGGACTGATACACCTGTAGGGACTGATACACCTGTAGGGACTGATACACCTGTAGGGTCTGATACACCTGTAGGGTCTGATACACCTGTAGGGTCTGATACACCTGTAGGGTCTGATACACCTGTAGGGACTGATACACCTGTAGGGTCTGATACACCTGTAGGGTCTGATACACCTGTAGGGACTGATACACCTGTAGGGTCTGATACACCTGTAGGGACTGATACACCTGTAGGGTCTGATACACCTGTAGGGACTGATACACCTGTAGGGTCTGATACACCTGTAGGGTCTGATACACCTGTAGGGACTGATACACCTGTAGGGTCTGATACACCTGTAGGGTCTGTAGGGACTGATACACCTGTAGGGTCTGATACACCTGTAGGGTCTGATACACCTGTAGGGACTGATACACCTGTAGGGTCTGTAGGGTCTGATACACCTGTAGGGACTGATACACCTGTAGGGACTGATACACCTGTAGGGTCTGTAGGGTCTGATACACCTGTAGGGTCTGTAGGGTCTGATACACCTGTAGGGACTGATACACCTGTAGGGTCTGTAGGGTCTGATACACCTGTAGGGACTGATACACCTGTAGGGTCTGATACACCTGTAGGGACTGATACACCTGTAGGGTCTGTAGGGTCTGATACACCTGTAGGGACTGATACACCTGTAGGGTCTGATACACCTGTAGGGTCTGTAGGGTCTGATACACCTGTAGGGACTGATACACCTGTAGGGTCTGATACACCTGTAGGGCCTGATACACCTGTAGGGACTGATACACCTGTAGGGTCTGATACACCTGTAGGGACTGATACACCTGTAGGGACTGATACACCTGTAGGGACTGATACACCTGTAGGGACTGATACACCTGTAGGGACTGATACACCTGTAGGGACTGATACACCTGTAGGGACTGATACACCTGTAGGGACTGATACACCTGTAGGGACTGATACACCTGTAGGGACTGATACACCTGTAGGGTCTGATACACCTGTAGGGTCTGATACACCTGTAGGGTCTGATACACCTGTAGGGACTGATACACCTGTAGGGACTGATACACCTGTAGGGACTGATACACCTGTAGGGTCTGATACACCTGTAGGGTCTGATACACCTGTAGGGTCTGATACACCTGTAGGGACTGATACACCTGTAGGTCTGATACACCTGTAGGGACTGATACACCTGTAGGGTCTGATACACCTGTAGGGTCTGATACACCTGTAGGGACTGATACACCTGTAGGGACTGATACACCTGTAGGGACTGATACACCTGTAGGGTCTGATACACCTGTAGGGTCTGATACACCTGTAGGGTCTGATACACCTGTAGGGACTGATACACCTGTAGGTCTGATACACCTGTAGGGACTGATACACCTGTAGGGACTGATACACCTGTAGGGACTGATACACCTGTAGGGACTGATACACCTGTAGGGTCTGTAGGGACTGATACACCTGTAGGGACTGATACACCTGTAGGGTCTGATACACCTGTAGGGTCTGATACACCTGTAGGGACTGATACACCTGTAGGGACTGATACACCTGTAGGTCTGATACACCTGTAGGGACTGATACACCTGTAGGGACTGATACACCTGTAGGGTCTGATACACCTGTAGGGTCTGTAGGGACTGATACACCTGTAGGGACTGATACACCTGTAGGGTCTGATACACCTGTAGGGACTGATACACCTGTAGGGACTGATACACCTGTAGGGTCTGATACACCTGTAGGGTCTGTAGGGACTGATACACCTGTAGGGTCTGATACACCTGTAGGGACTGATACACCTGTAGGGTCTGTAGGGACTGATACACCTGTAGGGTCTGATACACCTGTAGGGTCTGTAGGGACTGATACACCTGTAGGGACTGATACACCTGTAGGGACTGATACACCTGTAGGGTCTGATACACCTGTAGGGTCTGTAGGGACTGATACACCTGTAGGGACTGATACACCTGTAGGGACTGATACACCTGTAGGGTCTGATACACCTGTAGGGACTGATACACCTGTAGGATCTGATACTATAAACCAATAGTTGCCTAAATGTTTACAGTTTCAGTCAGAACTTAATCATTTGGCCCAAAAGGTGTTCCCTGATGTTGTAAACAAATATAACTAAAGTGTTACTTGTCAGGTTCCTGATTATCTTCGTTCGTGATTATTCTCAGTCAACAAACTGCGCTTTTCTAAGCCCTGAAAAGCATCAAAAACAGCGACAACAAGGATGAAAACACAACTACGTGACAAAAACGCAGCGACAATGTGACAAAAAAGTTACGATAACTTCAGTAGGTCTTAGCTTTCAAATGAGGCGTTACTCTGTCCAGTTGAGAAGCTTTTAGATTTGGGTTAAGCCTGCAGAGAACGTGCTCGGTTCAGACGGAGTTAAAGGTCCTATATCCTGCAAAATCGACTTTTTAGAGCTTTTAGCCATGTTCTTATGCTATTTCCTTATCAAAAAAACCCCCAGAGTGGTTTGTGGCTTCATTCACGCAGCTCTCAGTAATCCTCCTGAATCCTGCTCTCTGAGGCTCCGCCCTCCTGCTCTCTGAGGCTCCGCCCTCCTGCTCTCTGAGGCTCCGCCCTCCTGCTCTCTGAGGCTCCGCCCTCCTGCTCTCTGAGGCTCCGCCCTCTCCTGGTGAACGACTGAGTGTTCAGTTGTGTCGTCACAGCGGAACGGAAGTGCTCGACGTCTGTAATGCAATGTCTTAATTCTATTCTTACGGACGGATTTTAATTTGTAAAACAGCTTTTTCATTATTTCTGTCGTAAGAAAGAAACAAAGAGAAAAAAATAAATAAAAAGGCTGTGCCCGAGGTACTTCCAGGTCAGCTGTGGCCAAAACAAACACATCCCTGAGCGTCTGAACAGATCAGTCATGTTTGCGCTGCAGCTGAAGATGGAGCTCGTTGCAACTTATTCTGGTTGTTTTTCTGTGACTGTCACTGATGGATGTTTGGTGAACCTTCGCCTCAATCAAAGTGGATTAACTTTTATAACCAATGCGAGTCCCATAATGTAAACAGTGATGGACCAGAGCGGTGAGTCAGTCCAAACGCGGGTTAGCTTGTGTGTTAGCATATTAGCATGTGTGTTAGCATATTAGCTTGTGTGTTAGCATATTAGCTTGTGTGTTAGCATATTAGCTTGTGTGTGTTAGCATATTAGCTTGTGTGTTAGCCATTTATGAAGCTGTGTTGCAGATGTCAACTGCAATGTGAAGTATCTTCACTTATTGCTGTTTATTTATATTACGGTAAAGTATGTGCGGAGAGAGGGGGCGGAGTTAACTGAGAGAGGGGGCGGAGTTAACTGAATCGAAGTGTTGTGTCTTCCGGGTTTGAAAAATACCTCCAGAAAACACTTACATTTATCACAAAAATGAGAGGTACAATCATTCATATACCTGCCTATACTTAACTTTGGAATGGCTAAAATAGCAGGATATAGATCCTTTAAGAGGTTAATGTATTTCGTTGCATCTCCAGTGAGACACAGCCCTCAGAGTTTTGTGTGGAACTGATCAGAACATCTCAGCTCCAGCCCAAACTCCAGATGACCCTCCCCCACAACACACACATAATGCAGATATGCCCCCCCCCTCCTCTCAGCTTCAGTGAAACCCAAACACAGGAATGCCCAGAACGAAGCGCTCAAACAGCTGAAGCTCTGGTTTCAGCCTCATGTCATTACACACGACGACTACAGTGTCCGGGAGCCTTACAGCTGCTCAGACGAGGATCCTCCTGTCACCGTCATTACAAACACGTACACTAGGGTCCACAACCGCCGTGGAACGACCATGGAACGACCGCAGCACGGCCGCGAGCAGCTGAGGCGCCTCACGTTCCCCGCATACAGCCAGGAAACATTAGTGACCCCATGTCCAATAACTGGGGCGTTTCAGGGGGGTCATGGGGGTATCAGTGTCAGCGTGTGAGTGAGGGGGAGGGGGGGAGTGAGGGGGGGGCCAGGGTGTTTGGGGGTGAGGGGAGGGTGAGTTATTTACAGTGTAATCAGCCCCTGATGTGTTTGTGCTGAGGCTTCATTACTGACTTCATTAACGCTTTATTAGGCTCTTATCACACACCGCACCCGCTCCTCTTCCTCCTCCTCCTCCTCCTCCTCCTCCTCCTCCTCCTTCTCCTCCTCCTCCTCCAAACAAACATGCTCCTCTTCCT
This sequence comes from Gobius niger, assembly GCF_951799975.1. Taxonomy (NCBI): domain Eukaryota; kingdom Metazoa; phylum Chordata; class Actinopteri; order Gobiiformes; family Gobiidae; genus Gobius; species Gobius niger. The sequence continues at coordinate 40,802,298 of NC_136857.1, forward strand.
CTTTCTCCCCCTCCCCTTCCTCTTCCTCCTCCTCCTCCTCCTCCTCCTCCAAACCTCCTCCTCCTCCTCCTCCTCCAAACAAACCTCCTCCTCCTCCTCCTCCTCCTCCTCCTCCAAACAAACATGCTCCTCCTCCTCCTCCTCCTCCTCCTCCTCCTCCTCCTCCTCCTCCAAACAAACATGCTCCTCCTCCTCCTCCTCCTCCTCCTCCTCCTCCTCCTCCTCCAAACAAACATGCTCCTCCTCCTCCTCCTCCCCCCCCTCCCCCTCCTCCTCCTCCTCCAAACAAACATGCTCCTCTTCCTCTTCCTCTTCCTCCCCCTCCTCCTCCTCCTCCTCCTCCTCCTCCTCCAAACAAACATGCTCCTCTTCCTCTTCCTCCCCCTCCTCCTCCTCCTCCTCCTCCAAACAAACATGCTCCTCCTCCTCCTCCTCCTCCTCCTCCTCCTCCTCCTCCTCCAAACAAACATGCTCCTCCTCCTCCTCCTCCTCCTCCTCCTCCTCCTCCTCCAAACAAACATGCTATGTGATTTTTGTCCCATTTTTCCCATTTGTTTTTTTTATGGGTGTTTTCCTTATTTTTGCAATGTCTCCCCACATTATTCCACATTTTTCCCACATTTCTTGCCGTTGCAGATTAATCCGACATTGTAAATGTGCAGATCTTCCACGTTGTCCTGTTTTCTGGTTCTAACATTTTAGTATAGGTGTCGGAAACCAAGTATCGTTAAAGGAACAGGCCACTGTTTTTCCATACAGATGCTGTATGTTCTGTATGTGCTGTACGTGGCACCAGGACACCCTAGGCAGGAGGTCGATGATCGACTTTGTAGTTGTGTCGTCTGACCTCCGGCCGCGTGTCTCGGACACTCGGGTGAAGAGAGGGGCGGAGCTGTCAACTGATCACCACCTGGTGGTGAGCTGGATCCGCTGGCAGGGGAGGAAGCCGGTCAGACCTGGCAGGCCCAAACGTGTGGTGAGGGCTGAAGTCACCGAGGTGGTGAGAAAGCTCCTCGGTGGCTCCGGGGGTGGATGAGATTCGCCCTGAGTACCTTAAGTCTCTGGATGTTGTAGGACTGTCTTGGCTGACACGTCTCTGCAACATCGCGTGGCGGTCGGGGACAGTGCCCCTGGATTGGCAGACCGGGGTGGTGGTCCCTCTCTTTAAAAAGGGGGATCGGAGGGTGTGTTCCAATTACAGAGGAATCACCCTCCTTAGCCTCCCCAGTAAGGTCTACTCCAGGGTGCTGGAGAGGAGGATCCGGCCGATAGTTGAACCTCGGATCCAGGAGGAACAATGCGGTTTTCGTCCTGGTCGTGGCACACTGGACCAGCTCTATACCCTCCGTCGGGTGCTCGAGGGTTCGTGGGAGTTCACCCAACCAGTCCACATGTGTTTTGTGGATCTGGAGAAAGTGGGGGGTGCTCCGGGAGTATGGGGTCCGCGTCCCTCGTGGTGCCCTGTGGGGGGTGCTCCGGGAGTATGGGGTCCGCGTCCCTCGTGGTGCCCTGTGGGGGGTGCTCCGGGAGTATGGGGTCCGCGTCCCTCGTGGTGCCCTGTGGGGGGTGCTCCGGGAGTATGGGGTCCGGGGCCTCGTGGTGCCCTGTGGGGGGTGCTCCGGGAGTATGGGGTCCGCGTCCCTCGTGGTGCCCTGTGGGGGGTGCTCCGGGAGTATGGGGTCCGGGGCCCTCGTGGTTCATTGCCGGCAGTAAGTCAGACCTGTTCCCGGTGCGTGTTGGTCTCCTCAGGGCTGCCCTTTGTCACCGGTTCTGTTCATTACCTTTATGGACAGAGTTTCTCGGCGCAGCCAGGGGCCGGAGGGGCCGGAGGGGCCGGAGGGGCCGGACGGCGTCCGGTTTGGGAGCCTCAGGATCTCATCTCTGCTGTTTGCAGACGATGCTGCTCTGGGGCGGTTTGCAGCCGAGTGTGAAGTGGCCGGGATGGGGTTCAGCACCTCCAAATCCCAGGCCACGGCGTGAAGACCAGACAGGTACACATGAACTCGTCTAAGCTCAGGTACGAACATTTCTCAGTATGGAAAAACCGTGGCCTATTCCTTTTAATTACTGGTATCAAAACAAATGTAACGGTGCTCAGCCCTAGACCTGATCTGGAGTCTGATCTCACACAAACAGAACATTACAGCACATTCCTGAGGGCTGAAGTCAAACAGCGCCCCCTGCTGGACATTCACGACAAACACTGGAAGGTGATGAGACGAGTTACTGCTGTATCTTTGCTTCATTGACGGACGAGTCTTTGTAAAGTTTGTAAAGTCTTTGTAAAGTTGGTTGTAGAGTGTCTGAAGTCTGTGCACTCACCTGGTCCAGCTCCGGTCCTGGTTTTGGTTCTGCTCCTGGATCTGGAGAGTCCGGGACTGATCCTCCTCAGTTTGTGTCTGGAGACGGAGACCAGGTCTTTGGACTGAGGACTGGACTTGGACTCTGGTCTGACCCGTCTCAGTTTGTGTCTGGAGACGGAGACCAGGTCTTTGGACTGAGGACTGGACTTGGACTCTGGTCTGACCCGTCTCAGTTTGTGTCTGGAGACGGACACCAGGTCTTTGGACTGAGGACTGGACTTGGACTCTGGTCTGACCCGTCTCAGTTTGTGTCTGGAGACGGACACCAGGTCTTTGGATTGAGGACTGGACTTGGACTCTGGTCTGACCCGTCTCAGTTTGTGTCTGGAGACGGAGACCAGGTCTTTGGACTGAGGACTGGACTTGGACTCTGGTCTGACCCGTCTCAGTTTGTGTCTGGAGACGGAGACCAGGTCTTTGGATTGAGGACTGGACTTGGACTCTGGTGGGAGTCTGGTCGGGACCTTGCAGCTGCTCAGCCCGGGGCCGACCCGTCTCAGTCTGTGTCTGGAGATCAGAGTCCTGGGTCTAAGTCCGGGTTTCGGTCCAGACGGAGTCCGGGCTTCAGGACTGAGGGTCACAGGAAAAAGAGGAGTTTATGGTTTGCCACATTTGACAGAGACTAAAGAACTTTAAAGACTCTGCTTTTCACCCAGAGTTAAAGAGAATCTGTTACGGCCCGACACTGAAGGCTGAAAGGAAGAACCTGAGAATTCAGTCGCTGAGTTAGTTTTTACCTTTGCAAAGGTCATTTTCAGTTTTGAAATGCTGGGGCTAGCAACAGTATGCTAATGCTAGTGGCACCAAAATGTTCCAAAATATTCAAAACAATGGGACAAAATGGGAAACATTTCCAAAATGTTTCTACTTTTTAAACTTTTTATTTTTTTATTCAAAACATTTAAAAAAATGTTCCAAACATTTCCCAAAGTTCCCCAAAATGTTCAAAACTGTTGGGAAAGACTTCCTGGATACATGTCCGGCGTTGGTAAAGAGACAGTATTTAAAAAGTAAGACGTCAGGAGGAAACATTCATCTCTGCAGAATCTGGTCTAAAGTCTGAGACTCACCTGCTCCGGCGGATGATCTTCATTCGACTGCGGAGCTTAAACACGGCCACGCCTCCCGTCTCCATGGCGACAGCAGCTGACCCTGCGGTGCCCTCCGTCCTCTGGGGGGCGCTCCACCTGAACCTGCTGCGGCCTTTCGGGCTCACTGAGGGTTTATTCAGTCCGGGTTTGGGGCTCGCTGAGGGTTTATTCAGTCCGGGTTTGGGGCTCGCTGAGGGTTTATTCAGTCCGGGTTTGGGGCTCGCTGAGGGTTTATTCAGTCCGGGTTTGGGGCTCAGCTTTAGTCTAGACCCGGGGCGTGGCCTGGACTCGCTCACACGGCTGCGTTTGATTGGCCCAGAATCTAAAAGGAAGAGGAAATAAAACATCATCAGGTCCTTCACTGACGAGTTCCTCAGAGTTTGACCCTAAAGATAAAAATAAGAGATTTTCCGAGAGGGACCGTCTTCATGAAGTTATAACTCAAAGACCCTTCATCAGATCAACATCCTGCTTCTACTGCAGCAAGTTTATAACCTAATAAACTAAAACATAGAATATGAAGACGATCACTCATTACACTTCTTTTGTAGAGCCCCTGACATTTTGGGAAAAAAGTTCAGAAATTCTGCTGCCTGTGAATCCAAAAGTTTACAATCTAGCACATTTTTCATGAGCGTTCCTAGAAATATTAGAAAAAATATAAAGTAGCACATCAGTAGTTCATATATCCAGACAGAAGTACTCCCATGTTTCTTTATTTGGTTACAACATAGAGTAAAAGTAAGCGTGTTCCTCAGGGCGTTTACAGGATGGCTGCTCAGACTTATATAGCCTCGGTGTTTACCAGGTGCACATGGGACCCAAAGGTGAACCAATCCACTCACTGTGCTCTACATGGACAATCAGAACGTGCACGTTTAACCAGGAAAACATTTCAAACTAAAATCGTCATTCAGTCCATGGGGGGCCATAGTGTTCAAAGTATGAATCCAAAACATCTCTCTTTGGTACAGCTTTTGAAGGATATTGCCCCCTCTTGTGGACACAGTAACCCTTTCGATTCCAAAGAATCTTAAAGAGGCTGGTGAACCGTTATTTGCTTCTTTGTAGTGTTTGGCAATAGCATCGTCCATATTACCTGTTCTTATAGCAGTAAGTCTTATGATGTGATGTTTGAGTTATTAACGAGGTGTTGATTCTGGAAGCCTTTTCCCCTCAGCGCATGTGCAGGATCACCCTCAGTAAACAACAACATACAACATGATACAGACCAGTAGGGGGCAGAAAAGGCAGAGTTTACTCACCAGAGGCCACACCCGCTCGGACCCAGGTGAACTGAGTCCGTACTGAACCAGGACTCTCCGTCTTTGTCCTCTTCTCTGTGAGCGCGGGACCAGCAGGGGGCGCTCTCTTCACCGCAGCAGCAGTCGTCCGTTTCTGCCGTGACCCTGGAATCGCAGATGATCGAGACGCTTCGGAAGAGGCGGGTTTCACTGAAGCAGCGGAGACGATGGATCGGGAGCTGCCCAGAGGGTGAGCGTTAGCTACGGAGCTGCCCAGAGGGTGAGCGTTAGCCGCGGAGCTGCCCAGAGGGTGAGCGTTAGCTACGGAGCTGCCCAGAGGGTGAGCGTTAGCCGCGGAGCTGCCCAGAGGGTGAGCGTTAGCCGCGGAGCTGCCCAGAGGGTGAGCGTTAGCTACGGAGCTGCCCAGAGGGTGAGCGTTAGCCGCGGAGCTGCCCAGAGGGTGAGCGTTAGCTACGGAGCTGCCCAGAGGGTGAGCGTTAGCTGCGGAGCTGCCCAGAGGGTTAGCTTTAGCCGAGGAGCTGCCCAGAGGGTGAGCGCTGGAGCTGAGAGAAGGTAAAGCGCTGGAGCTGAGAGAAGGTAAAGCACTGGAGCTGAGGGAAGGTAAAGCACTGGAGCTGAGGGAAGGTAAAGCACTGGAGCTGAGGGAAGGTAAAGCACTGGAGCTGAGGGAAGGTAAAGCGCTGGAGCTGAGGGAAGGTAAAGCACTGGAGCTGAGGGAAGGTAAAGCACTGGAGCTGAGGGAAGGTAAAGCACTGGAGCTGAGGGAAGGTAAAGCGCTGGAGGGGGGGTTTGTGGAAAGCGTTTTTGAAGAGCAGTTTTTCAGAGAGTAGGTTTTCCTCCAGGTTCCGTCCGGTCTCTGAGGCCGGGTCACACCTGAGACAAAGACGAGGATCAGGACCAGCTTTTATCAGAGCGAGTGGAAAAGTAAAAGAAAAGTCTCACCTGCAGCTGTGCTGGGAGCAGGTCTGGTCTCAGCGAGAACCGTGGGGGCAACAGAGCCGACTGTGGACCGGGCTGCGTTCGGGACTGTGGACCGGGCCGTGTGCGGGACTGTGGACCGGGCTGCGTTCGGGACAGTGGACCGGGCTGCGTTCGGGACAGTGGACCGGGCTGCGTTCGGGATTGTGGACCGGGCTGCGTTCGGGACTGTGGACCGGGCCGTGTGCGGGACTGTGGACCTGCTCGTGGACCTGCTCGTGGACCTGGCCTGGTCCTCAGAGGCCGGGACCGGAGCGTCTCCATGAACACTCTTGTGTCGCTCGATCAGATCTGAAACAGAGGAGATTCAGTGTTGGCTTCTTTTCATCTAGATTAATCTAGATTAAAATGGCTCGTTTGAATTCTGCCATTCAGAATATGTGATAAGAGTCTCACGTTAATGCCGATAACGGCCCACCACTAGTTGTTACTTATTTGTACCGTGTATATATATTTATATTTGGGGCTCTCACACTTGTCCAGCACTTGTCAACTGTATTTTAAATGTGCTTTATGAATAAACTTCTCCCTTTGACGCTGTGCTGGAGCTCAAAGCTCTGTCTGCTGAGGGAAAAGGACTTCAGGGAAGAGTCCTGTTTGACGTTTCACTTCTGCCTTGTTGTGTCTGATGCTTTGGGAATAAGAGTTGTCTGTATTGGCTGGTATGTGGCAAACTCTTCTTTTCAGTCTCACAAGAGTGAATGCGCTTCACCTCTTAACCCCCGCCTGAACCGAGCACATGCACTACAGTTCGGCTTTAGCCAAATCTAAAAGCTTTTTCAAAAAAGCGTAAAAACAGCGATGGACACGAGGATGAAAAAGCAAAAACAGAGCGACACAAACGACACGACTAAAAAGCTACGATCAGTTTTTCAGGTCTTAGCTTTCAAATGAGGCGTCACGCTGTTGCTCTGCAGTCGAGAAGCTTTTAGATTTGGGTAAAGCTGGATGAAACGGGCTCGGTTCAAGCGGGGGCCAGAGATTTATACAGAGTTTAAACTTTCAGACACAAACTAAAGCCACTGAGCCAAAGTTTCAGGAACGAACGTCACGTAAAACATGTACAATAGAGCCCATCGATAAAGAAGAGTTTATTCACTTATATTCAACAAACTGAGCCCGTAGTGAGAAGGAACGCCCTTTAAGTCCGTGTGTTTGTGCCTCTCGCGCAGATGAAACTTCACTGTCCGTAAATTAAACTAAATCAAAGTCTAAAGTAAAAAACTATTGGACTTTTAAAGGTTTAACTCACTCTGAAGGAGGAGGATCTGTCGCTGCAGCGCCGCTCTCTCCGCCGCCATCTTGGATGTTTACACTCCGCCACTGACGTCACCACGCACCACGCTCACACTACTGACGTCGCCAAGGAGATTGTATTAACGTTTATCTTTAATTATTTGTATTATTTTTTTTAAACCATGAATAACTTCAGTATAAACATGACACAGTTTATTTATTTTTAATGTAAGAAGATAATAATAATTAAAAAAAAATAAAGTTTGTTTGTTTGTTTTTCTTTTAATGTTTCAATGTATGTTCTCTTTTTCTAAGGGTTTGTTTCTCAGGTCGTCACGAGGGAAATGTGAATGTGTGGGACAAAAAGGGGATCAAAAGGAAAGTGCGAACATGTAAAGGTTTCGCAACACTTGAGTAAAAGGTTTGGATAAATGCGAGCGCAGCGCCCTCTGCTGCAGGTCACACGTAACTTCATTCAAAGACTCTTTAAACTGAGCTCTTTCTGAACGTTTGAAAGGGTTTGAGTCTGGTTTCCTCTGATTACTTTATATTTTACTTTATCTACATGTGTACAAGTGTATTTATCAACACTCGGCCCTTTGCTCTGCCCGATCCCGTCAGACCTGGACAGCTCAGCAGGAAGAGCCTGGTCGGTGAGAGACCGTTTGGGAAACACCAGGAAGCAAATGTAGAGAGTGGCGCAGACTGGCTGCCTCGCGTCCCCCAGGGCAGCTGTGGCTACAACAGCAGCTTACCACCAGCTACTATGGAGTGAATGAATAATGCAATGTTAAGCATCTCTCATTGTCCAGAAAGTGCCATATAATTTAATAAAAGTATTTTGAACATGGGTTTAGATTATGGAAATGTGGTATTTCCCCCCCAAAATATTTGTATTTAGTGCTTGGAGTAAGTTCTAATGTATTTGTTTTTTCTTCAATCCTTTTACAGTACTCTGAAGTACTTTCACAGTAAAACCACATTGGGAAAAAAAGAAGTGGAAAGTGCGAAATAAAAGGACACAATATAAACTTCTGCCACATTAAAAGCTTAAGGCTGAAACAGTGTTAGTTTAAAGTGATCACAGGACAAACCTTTGAACTGCGTAGAAGTTTATCTTAGTTCAGTCTTTATTGAAGGGACAGAGTATCCAAGTACTGCAGTACACTCCGGGTCACGTGACCTGTCAAAGTGAAAGAGGAAGTGAAAGTTTCAGCCTTTGGGAGAGAAACACGCACCGCTGCTGTTCGGAGTGAAAATACTTCATAAAGTGCAGTAAAGGAAAGAGGAGCAGGTGAGAGTACTCCGTGTACCTTTGTGGACTTGTGTGTAGTACTTTTACTGTAGATTACGCACTCTGTCCTCGCGCTGCTGTGACGCACTTTCTGTTTGAAACTTCAAAACCCGAGTCACTGAAGTACATGCAGTATAAGTACATTTACTGTGTAGCCTGTACTGCTGTTTGATCCTTGTGTTCAGAGTGTCGTGTATAAGTACTAGATTGTCGTGTATAAGTACCAGAGTGTCGTGTATAAGTACCAGAGTCTAATATAAAAGTACCAGAGTGTCGTGTATAAGTACCAGAGTGTCGTGTATAAGTACCAGAGTGTCGTGTATAAGTACCAGAGTGTCGTGTATAAGTACCAGAGTGCCGTGTATAAGTACCAGAGTGTCGTGTTTAAGTACTAGAGTGTCGTGTATAAGTACAAGAGTGCCGTGTATAAGTACCAGAGTGTCGTGTATAAGTACAAGAGTGCCGTGTATAAGTACCAGAGTGTCGTGTATAAGTACCAGAGTGTCGTGTATAAGTACCAGAGTGCCGTGTATAAGTACCAGAGTGTCGTGTATAAGTACCAGAGTGTCGTGTATAAGTACCAGAGTGCCGTGTATAAGTACCAGAGTGTCGTGTATAAGTACCAGAGTGTCGTGTATAAGTACCAGAGTGTCGTGTATAAGTACCAGAGTGTCGTGTAAAAGTACCAGAGTGTCGTGTATAAGTACCAGAGTGTCGTGTATAAGTACCAGAGTGTCGTGTATAAGTACCAGAGTGTCGTGTATAAGTACCAGAGTGTCGTGTATAAGTACCAGAGTGTCGTGTATAAGTACCAGAGTGTTGTGTATAAGTACCAGAGTGTCGTGTATAAGTACCAGAGTGCCGTGTATAAGTACCAGAGTGTCGTGTATAAGTACCAGAGTGTCGTGTATAAGTACCAGAGTGTCGTGTATAAGTACCAGAGTGTCGTGTATAAGTACCAGAGTGTCGTGTATAAGTACCAGAGTGTTGTGTATAAGTACCAGAGTGTCGTGTATAAGTACCAGAGTGTCGTGTATAAGTACCAGAGTGTCGTGTATAAGTACCAGAGTGTCGTGTATAAGTACCAGAGTGTCGTGTATAAGTACCAGAGTGTCGTGTATAAGTACCAGAGTGTTGTGTATAAGTACCAGAGTGTCGTGTATAAGTACCAGAGTGTTGTGTATAAGTACCAGAGTGCCGTGTATAAGTACCAGAGTGTCGTGTATAAGTACCAGAGTGTCGTGTATAAGTACCAGAGTGTCATGTATAAGTACCAGAGTGCCGTGTATAAGTACCAGAGTGTTGTGTATAAGTACCAGAGTGTCGTGTATAAGTACCAGAGTGTCGTGTATAAGTACCAGAGTGTCGTGTATAAGTACCAGAGTGTCGTGTATAAGTACCAGAGAGCCGTGTATAAGTACCAGAGTGTAGTGTATAAGTACCAGAGTGTAGTGTATAAGTATCAGAGTGCCGTGTATAAGTACCAGAGTGTCGTGTATAAGTACCAGAGTATCGTGTATAAGTACCAGAGTGTTGTGTATAAGTACCAGAGTGTCGTGTATAAGTACCAGAGTGTCGTGTATAAGTACCAGAGTGTCGTGTATAAGTACCAGAGTGTCGTGTATAAGTACCAGAGTGTCGTGTATAAGTACCAGAGTGTCGTGCATAAGTACCAGAGTATCGTGTATAAGTACCAGAGTGTCGTGTATAAGTACCAGAGTGTCGTGTATAAGTACCAGAGTGTCGTGTATAAGTACCAGAGTGTCGTGTATAAGTACCAGAGTGTCGTGTATAAGTACCAGAGTGTCGTGTATAAGTACCAGAGTGTCGTGTATAAGTACCAGAGTGTCGTGTATAAGTACCAGAGTGTCGTGTATAAGTACCAGAGTGTCGTGTATAAGTACCAGAGTGTCGTGTATAAGTACCAGAGTGTCGTGTATAAGTACCAGAGTGTCGTGTATAAGTACCAGAGTGTCGTGTATAAGTACCAGAGTGTTGTGTATAAGTACCAGAGTGCCGTGTATAAGTACCAGAGTGTCGTGTATAAGTACCAGAGTGTCGTGTATAAGTACCAGAGTGTTGTGTATAAGTACCAGAGTGTCGTGTATAAGTACCAGAGTGTCGTGTATAAGTACCAGAGTGTCGTGTATAAGTACCAGAGTGTCGTGTATAAGTACCAGAGAGCCGTGTATAAGTACCAGAGTGTAGTGTATAAGTACCAGAGTGTAGTGTATAAGTATCAGAGTGCCGTGTATAAGTACCAGAGTATCGTGTATAAGTACCAGAGTGTCGTGTATAAGTACCAGAGTGCCGTGTATAAGTACTAGAGTGTCGTGTATAAGTACTAGAGTGTCGTGTATAAGTACCAGAGTGTCGTGTATAAGTACCAGAGTGTAGTGTATAAGTACCAGAGTGTCGTGTATAAGTACCAGAGTGTCGTGTATAAGTACCAGAGTGTCGTGTATAAGTACCAGAGTATCGTGTATAAGTACCAGAGTGTCGTGTATAAGTACCAGAGTGTCGTGTATAAGTACCAGAGTGTCATGTATAAGTACCAGAGTGTCGTGTATAAGTACCAGAGGGTCGTGTATAAGTACCAGAGTGCCGTGTATAAGTACCAGAGTGTTGTGTATAAGTACCAGAGTGCCGTGTATAAGTACCAGAGTGTCGTGTATAAGTACCAGAGTATCGTGTATAAGTACCAGAGTGTCGTGTATAAGTACCAGAGTGTCGTGTATAAGTACCAGAGTGCCGTGTATAAGTACCAGAGTATCGTGTATAAGTACCAGAGTGTCGTGTATAAGTACCAGAGTATCGTGTATAAGTACCAGAGTGTCGTGTATAAGTACCAGAGTGTCGTGTATAAGTACCAGAGTATCGTGTATAAGTACCAGAGTGTCGTGTATAAGAACCAGAGTGTAGTGTATAAGTACCAGAGTGTAGTGTATAAGTACCAGAGTGTCGTGTATAAGTACCAGAGTGTCGTGTATAAGTACAAGAGTGTCGTGTATAAGTACCAGAGTGCTGTGTATAAGTATCAGAGTATCGTGTATAAGTACCAGAGTGCCGTGTATAAGTACCAGAGTGTCGTGTATAAGTACCAGAGTGTTGTGTATAAGTACCAGAGTGTCGTGTATAAGTATCAGAGTGTCGTGTATAAGTACCAGAGTGTCGTGTATAAGTACCAGGGTGTCGTGTATAAGTACCAGAGTGTCGTGTATAAGTACCAGAGTGCCGTGTATTAGTACCAGAGTGTAGTGTATAAGTACCAGAGTGTAGTGTATAAGTACCAGAGTGCCGTGTATAAGTACCAGAGTGCCGTGTATAAGTACCAGAGTGCCGTGTATAAGTACTAGAGTGTCGTTTATAAGTATCAGAGTGTCGTGTATAAGTACTAGAGTGTCGTTTATAAGTATCAGAGTGTCGTGTATAAGTACCAGAGTGTCGTGTATAAGTACCAGAGTGTCGTGTATAAGTACCAGAGTATCGTGTATAAGTAGTATCGTGTATAAGTACCAGAGTGCCGTGTATAAGTACCAGTGTCGTGTATAAGTACTAGAGTGTCGTGTATAAGTACCAGAGTGTCGTGTATAAGTACCAGAGTGTCGTGTATAAGTACCAGAGTGCCGTGTATTAGTACCAGAGTGTCGTGTATAAGTACCAGAGTGTCGTGTATAAGTACCAGAGTGTCATGTATAAGTACCAGAGTGTCGTGTATAAGTACCAGAGTGCCGTGTATAAGTACCAGAGTGTCGTGTATAAGTATCAGAGTATCGTGTATAAGTACCAGAGTGCCGTTTATAAGTACCAGAGTGTCGTGTATAAGTACCAGAGTGTAGTGTATAAGTACCAGAGTGTCGTGTATAAGTACCAGAGTGTCGTGTATAAGTACCAGAGTGTCGTTTATAAGTATCAGAGTGCCGTGTATAAGTACCAGAGTGTCGTGTATAAGTACCAGAGTGTCGTGTATAAGTACCAGAGTGTCGTGTATAAGTATCAGAGTGCCGTGTATAAGTACCAGAGTGTCGTGTATAAGTACCAGAGTGTCGTGTATAAGTACCAGAGTGCCGTGTATAAGTACCAGAGTGTCGTGTATAAGTATCAGAGTATCGTGTATAAGTACCAGAGTGCCGTGTATAAGTGCCAGAGTGTCGTGTATAAGTATCAGAGTATCGTGTATAAGTACCAGAGTGTCATGTATAAGTACCAGAGTGTCGTGTATAAGTACCAGAGTGCCTTGTATAAGTACCAGAGTGTCGTGTATAAGTGCCAGAGTGTAGTGTATAAGTATCAGAGTGTAGTGTATAAGTACCAGAGTGTCGTGTATAAGTACCAAAGTGTAGTGTATAAGTATCAGAGTGCCGTGTATAAGTACCAGAGTGTCGTGTATAAGTACCAGAGTGCCGTGTATAAGTACCAGAGTGTCGTGTATAAGTACCAGAGTGCCTTGTATAAGTACCAGAGTGTCGTGTATAAGTACCAGAGTGTCGTGTATAAGTACCAGAGTGTAGTGTATAAGTATCAGAGTGCCGTGTATAAGTACCAGATTGCCTTGTATAAGTACCAGAGTGTCGTGTATAAGTACCAGAGTGTCGTGTATAAGTACCAGAGTGTAGTGTATAAGTACCAGAGTGTCGTGTATAAGTACCAGAGTGTAGTGTATAAGTATCAGAGTGCCGTGTATAAGTACCAGAGTGCCTTGTATAAGTACCAGAGTGTCGTGTATAAGTACCAGAGTGTCGTGTATAAGTACCAGAGTGTAGTGTATAAGTATCAGAGTGCCGTGTATAAGTACCAGAGTGTCGTGTATAAGTACCAGAGTGTCGTGTATAAGTACCAGAGTGTAGTGTATAAGTATCAGAGTGCCGTGTATAAGTACCAGAGTGCCGTGTATAAGTACCAGAGTGTCGTGTATAAGTACCAGAGTGTCGTGTATAAGTACCAGAGTGCCGTGTATAAGTACCAGAGTGTCGTGTATAAGTACCAGAGTATCGTGTATAAGTACCAGAGTGCCGTGTATAAGTACCAGAGTGTCGTGTATAAGTATCAGAGTGCCGTGTATAAGTACCAGAGTGCCGTGTATAAGTACCAGAGTATCATGTATAAGTACCAGAGTGTCGTGTATAAGTACCAGAGTGTCGTGTATAAGTATCAGAGTGTCGTGTATAAGTACCAGAGTGTCGTGTATAAGTACCAGAGTGTTGTGTATAAGTACCAGAGTGTCGTGTATAAGTACCAGAGTGTCGTGTATAAGTACCAGAGTGTCGTGTATAAGTACCAGAGTGTTGTGTATAAGTACCAGAGTGTCGTGTATAAGTACCAGAGTGTCGTGTATAAGTATCAGAGTGTCGTGTATGAGTACCAGAGTGCCGTGTATAAGTACCAGAGTGTCGTGTATAAGTACCAGAGTATCGTGTATAAGTACCAGAGTATCGTGTATAAGTACCAGAGTGTCGTGTATAAGTACCAGAGTATCGTGTATAAGTACCAGAGTGTCGTGTATAAGTACCAGAGTGCCGTGTATAAGTATCAGAGTGTCGTGTATAAGTATCAGAGTATCGTGTATAAGTACCAGAGTGCCGTGTATAAGTACCAGAGTGTCGTGTATAAGTACCAGAGTATCATGTATCAGTATCAGAGTGCCGTGTATAAGTACTAGAGTGTCGTGTATAAGTACCAGAGTGTTGTGTATAAGTACCAGAGTATCGTGTATAAGTACCAGAGTGTCGTGTATAAGTACCAGAGTGTTGTGTATAAGTACCAGAGTATTGTGTATAAGTACCAGAGTGTGGTGTATAAGTACTAGAGTGTCGTGTATAAGTACCAGAGTGTCGTGTATAAGTACCAGAGTGTAGTGTATAAGTACCAGAGTGTCGTGTATAAGTACCAGAGTGTTGTGTATAAGTATCAGAGTATCGTGTATAAGTACCAGAGTGCCGTGTATAAGTACCAGAGTGTCGTGTATAAGTACCAGAGTGTAGTGTATAAGTACCAGAGTGTCGTGTATAAGTACCAGAGTGTCGTGTATAAGTACCAGAGTGTCGTGTATAAGTATCAGAGTATCGTGTATAAGTACCAGAGTGTAGTGTATAAGTACCAGAGTGTCGTGTATAAGTACCAGAGTGTCGTGTATAAGTATCAGAGTGCCGTGTATAAGTACCAGAGTGTCGTGTATAAGTACCAGAGTGTCGTGTATAAGTATCAGAGTGTCGTGTATAAGTACCAGAGTGTCGTGTATAAGTACCAGAGTGTCGTGTATAAGTACCAGAGTGTCGTGTATGAGTACCAGAGTGTCGTGTATAAGTACCAGAGTGTCGTGTATAAGTACCAGAGTATCGTGTATAAGTACCAGAGTGTCGTGTATAAGTACCAGAGTGTCGTGTATAAGTACCAGAGTGTCGTGTATAAGTACCATAGTGTCGTGTATAAGTACCAGAGTGTCGTGTATAAGTACCAGAGTGTCGTGTATAAGTACCAGAGTGTCGTGTATAAGTACCAGAGTGCCGTGTATAAGTACCAGAGTATCTTGTATAAGTACCAGAGTATCGTGTATAAGTACCAGAGTGTTGTGTATAAGTACCAGAGTGTCGTGTATAAGTACCAGAGTGTCGTGTATAAGTATCAGAGTGTCGTGTATGAGTACCAGAGTATCGTGTATAAGTACCAGAGTATCGTGTATAAGTACCAGAGTGCCGTGTATAAGTACCAGAGTGCCGTGTATAAGTACCAGAGTGCCGTGTATAAGTACCAGAGTGCCGTGTATAAGTACCAGAGTGTCGTGTATAAGTATCAGAGTATCGTGTATAAGTACCAGAGTGTCGTGTATAAGTACCAGAGTATCATGTATCAGTATCAGAGTGCCGTGTATAAGTACCAGAGTGCCGTGTATAAGTACCAGAGTGCCGTGTATAAGTACCAGAGTGCCGTGTATAAGTATCAGAGTGTCGTGTATAAGTACCAGAGTGCCGTGTATAAGTACCAGAGTATCAGTATCAGAGTGCCGTGTATAAGTACTAGAGTGTCGTGTATAAGTACCAGAGTATCGTGTATAAGTACCAGAGTGCCGTGTATAAGTATCAGAGTATCGTGTATAAGTACCAGAGTGTCGTGTATAAGTACCAGAGTGTTGTGTATAAGTACCAGAGTGCCGTGTATAAGTACCAGAGTGTCGTGTATAAGTACCAGAGTGCCGTGTATAAGTATCAGAGTATCGTGTATAAGTACCAGAGTGTCGTGTATAAGTACCAGAGTGTTGTGTATAAGTACCAGAGTGCCGTGTATAAGTACCAGAGTGTCGTGTATAAGTACCAGAGTATCATGTATCAGTATCAGAGTGCCGTGTATAAGTACTAGAGTGTCGTGTATAAGTACCAGAGTATCGTGTATAAGTATCAGAGTGTCGTGTATAAGTACCAGAGGGTCGTGTATAAGTACCAGAGTGTCGTGTATAAGTACCAGAGTATCATGTATCAGTATCAGAGTGTCGTGTATAAGTACCAGAGTGCCGTGTATAAGTACCAGAGTGCCGTGTATAAGTACCAGAGTGTCGTGTATAAGTATCAGAGTATCGTGTATAAGTACCAGAGTGTCGTGTATAAGTACCAGAGTATCATGTATCAGTATCAGAGTGCCATGTATAAGTACCAGAGTGCCGTGTATAAGTACCAGAGTGCCGTGTATAAGTACCAGAGTGTTGTGTATAAGTACCAGAGTGCCGTGTATAAGTACCAGAGTGCCGTGTATAAGTACCAGAGTATCAGTATCAGAGTGCCGTGTATAAGTACTAGAGTGTCGTGTATAAGTACCAGAGTATCGTGTATAAGTATCAGAGTGTCGTGTATAAGTACCAGAGGGTCGTGTATAAGTACCAGAGTGTTGTGTATAAGTACCAGAGTTTAGTGTATAAGTACCAGAGTGCCGTGTATAAGTACCAGAGTGTTGTGTATAAGTACCAGAGTATTGTGTATAAGTACCAGAGTGTGGTGTATAAGTACTAGAGTTTAGTGTATAAGTACCAGAGTGTCGTGTATAAGTACCAGAGTGTCGTGTATAAGTACCAGAGTGTCGTGTATAAGTACCAGAGTGTCGTGTATAAGTACCAGAGTGTCGTGTATAAGTACCAGAGTGTAGTGTATAAGTACCAGAGTGTCGTGTATAAGTACCAGAGTGTAGTGTATAAGTACCATAGTGTCGTGTATAAGTACCAGAGTGGCGTGTATAAGTACCAGAGTGTCGTGTATAAGTACCAGAGTGTCGTGTATAAGTACCAGAGTATCATGTATCAGTATCAGAGTGCCGTGTATAAGTACTAGAGTGTCGTGTATAAGTACCAGAGTGTCGTGTATAAGTACCAGAGTGTCGTGTATAAGTACCAGAGTATCGTGTATAAGTACCAGAGTGTCGTGTATAAGTACCAGAGTGTCGTGTATAAGTACCAGAGTGTCGTGTATAAGTACCAGAGTGTCATGTATAAGTACCAGAGTGTCGTGTATAGGTACCAGAGTGTCGCGTATAAGTACCAGAGTATCGTGTATAAGTACCAGAGTATCGTGTATAAGTACCAGAGTGTCGTGTATAAGTACCAGAGTGTCGTGTATAAGTACCAGAGTGTCGTGTATAAGTACCAGAGTGTCGTGTACAAGTACCAGAGTGTCGTGTATAAGTACCAGAGTGTCGTGTATAAGTACCAGAGTATCGTGTATAAGTACCAGAGTGTCGTGTATAAGTGCCAGAGTGTCGTGTATAAGTACCAGAGTGTCGTGTATAAGTACCAGAGTGCTGTGTATAAGTACCAGAGTGTCGTGTATAAGTACCAGAGTGTCGTGTATAAGTACAAGAGTGTCGTGTATAAGTGCCAGAGTGTCGTGTATAAGTACCAGAGTGTCGTGTATAAGTACCAGAGTGTCGTGTATAAGTATCAGAGTGTCGTGTATAAGTACCAGAGTGTCGTGTATAAGTACCAGAGTGTCGTGTATAAGTACAAGAGTGTCGTGTATAAGTGCCAGAGTGTCGTGTATAAGTACCAGAGTGTCGTGTATAAGTATCAGAGTGTCGTGTATAAGTGCCAGAGTATCGTGTATCAGTACCAGAGTGTTGTGTATAAGTACCAGAGTATCGTGTATAAGTACCAGAGTGCCGTGTATAAGTACCAGAGTGTTGTGTATAAGTACCAGAGTATCGTGTATAAGTACCAGAGTGTCGTGTATAAGTACCAGAGTGTTGTGTATAAGTACCAGAGTATCGTGTATAAGTACCAGAGTGCCATGTATAAGTACCAGAGTGTCGTGTATAAGTACCAGAGTGTAGTGTATAAGTACCAGAGTGTTGTGTATAAGTACCAGAGTGTCGTGTATAAGTACCAGAGTGTCGTGTATAAGTACCAGAGTGTCGTGTATAAGTACCAGAGTGCTGTGTATAAGTACCAGAGTGTCGTGTATAAGTACCAGAGTGTCGTGTATAAGTACCAGAGTGTCGTGTATAAGTACCAGAGTGTCGTGTATAAGTACCAGAGTGTTGTGTATAAGTACCAGAGTGTCGTGTATAAGTTCCAGAGTGTCGTGTATAAGTACCAGAGTGTCGTGTATAAGTACCAGAGTGTCGTGTATAAGTACCAGAGTGTCGTGTATAAGTACCAGAGTGTCGTGTATAAGTTCCAGAGTTTCGTGTATAAGTACCAGAGTATCGTGTATAAGTACCAGAGTGTTGTGTATAAGTACCAGAGTGTCGTGTATAAGTACCAGAGTGTCGTGTATAAGTACCAGAGTGTCGTGTATAAGTACCAGAGTGTCGTGTATAAGTATCAGAGTGTCGTGTATAAGTACCAGAGTGTCGTGTATAAGTACCAGAGTGTCGTGTATAAGTACCAGAGTGTCGTGTATGAGTACCAGAGTGTCGTGTATAAGTACCAGAGTGTCGTGTATAAGTACCAGAGTGTTGTGTATAAGTACCAGAGTGTCGTGTATAAGTACCAGAGTGTCGTGTATAAGTATCAGAGTATCGTGTATAAGTACCAGAGTGCCGTGTATAAGTACCAGAGTGTCGTGTATAAGTACCAGAGTATCGTGTATAAGTACCAGATTATCGTGTATAAGTACCAGAGTATCGTGTATAAGTACCAGAGTGTCGTGTATAAGTACCAGAGTATCATGTATCAGTATCAGAGTGCCGTGTATAAGTACTAGAGTGTCGTGTATAAGTACCAGAGTATCGTGTATAAGTACCAGAGTGTCGTGTATAAGTACCAGAGTGTCGTGTATAAGTACCAGAGTGTCGTGTATAAGTACCAGAGTGTCGTGTATAAGTACCAGAGTGTCGTGTATAAGTACCAGAGTGTCGTGTATAAGTACCAGAGTGTCGTGTATAAGTTCCAGAGTGTCGTGTATAAGTACCAGAGTGTCGTGTATAAGTACCAGAGTGTCGTGTATAAGTATCAGAGTGTCGTGTATAAGTACCAGAGTGTCGTGTATAAGTACCAGAGTGTCGTGTATAAGTACCAGAGTGTCGTGTATAAGTACCAGAGTGTCGTGTATAAGTACCAGAGTGTCGTGTATGAGTACCAGAGTGTCGTGTATAAGTACCAGAGTGTCGTGTATAAGTACCAGAGTGTTGTGTATAAGTACCAGAGTGTCGTGTATAAGTACCAGAGTGTCGTGTATAAGTATCAGAGTATCGTGTATAAGTACCAGAGTGCCGTGTATAAGTACCAGAGTGTCGTGTATAAGTACCAGAGTATCGTGTATAAGTACCAGAGTATCGTGTATAAGTACCAGAGTATCGTGTATAAGTACCAGAGTGTCGTGTATAAGTACCAGAGTATCATGTATCAGTATCAGAGTGCCGTGTATAAGTACTAGAGTGTCGTGTATAAGTACCAGAGTATCGTGTATAAGTACCAGAGTGTCGTGTATAAGTACCAGAGTGTCGTGTATAAGTACCAGAGTGTCGTGTATAAGTACCAGAGTGTCGTGTATAAGTACCAGAGTGTAGTGTATAAGTACCATAGTGTCGTGTATAAGTACCAGAGTGTCGTGTATAAGTACCAGAGTGTCATGTATAAGTACCAGAGTGTCGTGTATAAGTACCAGAGTGTCGTGTATAAGTACCAGAGTGCCGTGTATAAGTACCAGAGTATCGTGTATAAGTACCAGAGTGTTGTGTATAAGTACCAGAGTGTTGTGTATAAGTACCAGAGTGTCGTGTATAAGTACCAGAGTGTCGTGTATAAGTATCAGAGTGTCGTGTATGAGTACCAGAGTACCGTGTATAAGTACCAGAGTATCGTGTATAAGTACCAGAGTGTCGTGTATAAGTACCAGAGTGCCGTGTATAAGTACCAGAGTGCCGTGTATAAGTACCAGAGTGTCGTGTATAAGTATCAGAGTATCGTGTATAAGTACCAGAGTGCCGTGTATAAGTACCAGAGTGTCGTGTATAAGTACCAGAGTATCATGTATCAGTATCAGAGTGCCGTGTATAAGTACTAGAGTGTCGTGTATAAGTACCAGAGTATCGTGTATAAGTATCAGAGTGTCGTGTATAAGTACCAGAGGGTCGTGTATAAGTACCAGAGTGTTGTGTATAAGTACCAGAGTTTAGTGTATAAGTACCAGAGTGCCGTGTATAAGTACCAGAGTGTTGTGTATAAGTACCAGAGTATTGTGTATAAGTACCAGAGTGTGGTGTATAAGTACTAGAGTTTAGTGTATAAGTACCAGAGTGTCGTGTATAAGTACCAGAGTGTCGTGTATAAGTACCAGAGTGTCGTGTATAAGTACCAGAGTGTCGTGTATAAGTACCAGAGTGTTGTGTATAAGTACCAGAGTGTCGTGTATAAGTACCAGAGTATTGTGTATAAGTACCAGAGTGTCGTGTATAAGTACAAGAGTGTCGTGTATCAGTACCAGAGTGTCGTGTATAAGTACCAGAGTGTGGTGTATAAGTACTAGAGTGTCGTGTATAAGTACCAGAGTGTCGTGTATAAGTACCAGAGTGTCGTGTATAAGTACTAGAGTATCGTGTATAAGTACCAGAGTGCCGTTTATAAGTACCAGAGTGTCGTGTATAAGTACCAGAGTATCGTGTATAAGTACCACAGTGTAGTGTATAAGTACCAGAGTGTAGTGTATAAGTATCAGAGTGTCGTGTATAAGTACCAGAGTGTCGTGTATAAGTACCAGAGTGCCGTGTATAAGTACCAGAGTGTCGTGTATAAGTACCAGAGTATCGTGTATAAGTACCAGAGTATCGTGTATAAGTACCAGAGTGTCGTGTATAAGTACCAGAGTGCCGTGTATAAGTACCAGAGTGTCGTGTATAAGTACCAGAGTATCGTGTATAAGTACCAGAGTATCGTGTATAAGTACCAGAGTGTCGTGTATAAGTACCAGAGTATCGTGTATAAGTACCAGAGTGTCGTGTATAAGTACCAGAGTGTCGTGTATAAGTACCAGAGTGTCGTGTATAAGTACCAGAGTATCGTGTATAAGTACCAGAGTGCCGTGTATAAGTACCAGAGTGTCGTGTATAAGTACCAGAGTGCCGTGTATAAGTACCAGAGTGTCGTGTATAAGTACCAGAGTATCGTGTATAAGTACCAGAGTATCGTGTATAAGTACCAGAGTGTCGTGTATAAGTACCAGAGTATCGTGTATAAGTACCAGAGTGTCGTGTATAAGTACCAGAGTGCCGTGTATAAGTATCAGAGTGTCGTGTATAAGTATCAGAGTATCGTGTATAAGTACCAGAGTGCCGTGTATAAGTACCAGAGTGTCGTGTATAAGTACCAGAGTATCATGTATCAGTATCAGAGTGCCGTGTATAAGTACTAGAGTGTCGTGTATAAGTACCAGAGTGTTGTGTATAAGTACCAGAGTATCGTGTATAAGTACCATAGTGTCGTGTATAAGTACCAGAGTGTCGTGTATAAGTATCAGAGTGTCGTGTATAAGTACCAGAGTGTCGTGTATAAGTACCAGAGTGTTGTGTATAAGTACCAGAGTATTGTGTATAAGTACCAGAGTGTGGTGTATAAGTACTAGAGTGTCGTGTATAAGTACCAGAGTGTCGTGTATAAGTACCAGAGTGTAGTGTATAAGTACCAGAGTGTCGTGTATAAGTACCAGAGTGTCGTGTATAAGTACCAGAGTGTCGTGTATAAGTATCAGAGTGCCGTGTATAAGTACCAGAGTGTCGTGTATAAGTACCAGAGTGTCGTGTATAAGTATCAGAGTATCGTGTATAAGTACCAGAGTGTAGTGTATAAGTACCAGAGTGTGGTGTATAAGTACTAGAGTTTAGTGTATAAGTACCAGAGTGTCGTGTATAAGTACCAGAGTGTCGTGTATAAGTACCAGAGTGTCGTGTATAAGTACCAGAGTGTCGTGTATAAGTACCAGAGTGTTGTGTATAAGTACCAGAGTGTCGTGTATAAGTACCAGAGTATTGTGTATAAGTACCAGAGTGTCGTGTATAAGTACAAGAGTGTCGTGTATCAGTACCAGAGTGTCGTGTATAAGTACCAGAGTGTGGTGTATAAGTACTAGAGTGTCGTGTATAAGTACCAGAGTGTCGTGTATAAGTACCAGAGTGTCGTGTATAAGTACTAGAGTATCGTGTATAAGTACCAGAGTGCCGTTTATAAGTACCAGAGTGTCGTGTATAAGTACCAGAGTATCGTGTATAAGTACCACAGTGTAGTGTATAAGTACCAGAGTGTAGTGTATAAGTATCAGAGTGTCGTGTATGAGTACCAGAGTGCCGTGTATAAGTACCAGAGTGTCGTGTATAAGTACCAGAGTATCGTGTATAAGTACCAGAGTATCGTGTATAAGTACCAGAGTGTCGTGTATAAGTACCAGAGTATCGTGTATAAGTACCAGAGTGTCGTGTATAAGTACCAGAGTGCCGTGTATAAGTATCAGAGTGTCGTGTATAAGTATCAGAGTATCGTGTATAAGTACCAGAGTGCCGTGTATAAGTACCAGAGTGTCGTGTATAAGTACCAGAGTATCATGTATCAGTATCAGAGTGCCGTGTATAAGTACTAGAGTGTCGTGTATAAGTACCAGAGTGTTGTGTATAAGTACCAGAGTATCGTGTATAAGTACCATAGTGTCGTGTATAAGTACCAGAGTGTCGTGTATAAGTATCAGAGTGTCGTGTATAAGTACCAGAGTGTCGTGTATAAGTACCAGAGTGTTGTGTATAAGTACCAGAGTATTGTGTATAAGTACCAGAGTGTGGTGTATAAGTACTAGAGTGTCGTGTATAAGTACCAGAGTGTCGTGTATAAGTACCAGAGTGTAGTGTATAAGTACCAGAGTGTCGTGTATAAGTACCAGAGTGTTGTGTATAAGTATCAGAGTATCGTGTATAAGTACCAGAGTGCCGTGTATAAGTACCAGAGTGTCGTGTATAAGTACCAGAGTGTAGTGTATAAGTACCAGAGTGTCGTGTATAAGTACCAGAGTGTCGTGTATAAGTACCAGAGTGTCGTGTATAAGTATCAGAGTATCGTGTATAAGTACCAGAGTGTAGTGTATAAGTACCAGAGTGTCGTGTATAAGTACCAGAGTGTCGTGTATAAGTATCAGAGTGCCGTGTATAAGTACCAGAGTGTCGTGTATAAGTACCAGAGTGTCGTGTATAAGTATCAGAGTGTCGTGTATAAGTACCATAGTGTCGTGTATAAGTACCAGAGTGTCGTGTATAAGTACCAGAGTGACGTGTATAAGTACCAGAGTGTCGTGTATAAGTACCAGAGTGTCGTGTATAAGTACCAGAGTGCCGTGTATAAGTACCAGAGTATCTTGTATAAGTACCAGAGTATCGTGTATAAGTACCAGAGTGTTGTGTATAAGTACCAGAGTGTCGTGTATAAGTACCAGAGTGTCGTGTATGAGTACCAGAGTACCGTGTATAAGTACCAGAGTATCGTGTATAAGTACCAGAGTGTCGTGTATAAGTACCAGAGTGCCGTGTATAAGTACCAGAGTGCCGTGTATAAGTACCAGAGTGTCGTGTATAAGTATCAGAGTATCGTGTATAAGTACCAGAGTGCCGTGTATAAGTACCAGAGTGTCGTGTATAAGTACCAGAGTATCATGTATCAGTGTCAGAGTGCCGTGTATAAGTACTAGAGTGTCGTGTATAAGTACCAGAGTATCGTGTATAAGTATCAGAGTGTCGTGTATAAGTACCAGAGGGTCGTGTATAAGTACCAGAGTGTTGTGTATAAGTACCAGAGTTTAGTGTATAAGTACCAGAGTGCCGTGTATAAGTACCAGAGTGTTGTGTATAAGTACCAGAGTATTGTGTATAAGTACCAGAGTGTGGTGTATAAGTACTAGAGTTTAGTGTATAAGTACCAGAGTGTCGTGTATAAGTACCAGAGTGTCGTGTATAAGTACCAGAGTGTCGTGTATAAGTACCAGAGTGTCGTGTATAAGTACCAGAGTGTTGTGTATAAGTACCAGAGTGTCGTGTATAAGTACCAGAGTATTGTGTATAAGTACCAGAGTGTCGTGTATAAGTACAAGAGTGTCGTGTATCAGTACCAGAGTGTCGTGTATAAGTACCAGAGTGTGGTGTATAAGTACTAGAGTGTCGTGTATAAGTACCAGAGTGTCGTGTATAAGTATCAGAGTGCCGTGTATAAGTACCAGAGTGTCGTGTATAAGTACCAGAGTGTCGTGTATAAGTACCAGAGTATCGTGTATAAGTATCAGAGTGTCGTGTATAAGTACCAGAGGGTCGTGTATAAGTACCAGAGTGTCGTGTATAAGTACCAGAGTATCATGTATCAGTATCAGAGTGTCGTGTATAAGTACCAGAGTGCCGTGTATAAGTACCAGAGTGCCGTGTATAAGTACCAGAGTGTCGTGTATAAGTACCAGAGTGTCGTGTATAAGTACCAGAGTGTCGTGTATAAGTACCAGAGTGTCGTGTATAAGTACCAGAGTGTCGTGTATAAGTACCAGAGTGTCGTGTATAAGTACCAGAGTGTCGTGTATAAGTACCAGAGTGTCGTGTATAAGTACCAGAGTGTCGTGTATAAGTACCAGAGTATCGTGTATAAGTACCAGAGTGTCGTGTATAAGTACCAGAGTGTCGTGTATAAGTACCAGAGTGTCGTGTATAAGTACCAGAGTGTCGTGTATAAGTACCAGAGTGTCGTGTATAGGTACCAGAGTGTCGTGTATAAGTACCAGAGTGTCGTGTATAAGTACCAGAGTATCGTGTATAAGTACCAGAGTGTCGTGTATAAGTACCAGAGTGTCGTGTATAAGTACCAGAGTGTCGTGTATAAGTACCAGAGTGTCGTGTACAAGTACCAGAGTGTCGTGTATAAGTACCAGAGTGTCGTGTATAAGTACCAGAGTATCGTGTATAAGTACCAGAGTGTCGTGTATAAGTGCCAGAGTGTCGTGTATAAGTACCAGAGTGTCGTGTATAAGTACCAGAGTGCTGTGTATAAGTACCAGAGTGTCGTGTATAAGTACCAGAGTGTCGTGTATAAGTACAAGAGTGTCGTGTATAAGTGCCAGAGTGTCGTGTATAAGTACCAGAGTGTCGTGTATAAGTATCAGAGTGTCGTGTATAAGTACCAGAGTGTCGTGTATAAGTACCAGAGTGTCGTGTATAAGTACAAGAGTGTCGTGTATAAGTGCCAGAGTGTCGTGTATAAGTACCAGAGTGTCGTGTATAAGTATCAGAGTGTCGTGTATAAGTACCAGAGTGTCGTGTATAAGTACCAGAGTGTCGTGTATAAGTGCCAGAGTATCGTGTATAAGTACCAGAGTGTTGTGTATAAGTACCAGAGTATCGTGTATAAGTACCAGAGTGCCGTGTATAAGTACCAGAGTGTTGTGTATAAGTACCAGAGTATCGTGTATAAGTACCAGAGTGCCGTGTATAAGTACCAGAGTGTCGTGTATAAGTACCAGAGTGCTGTGTATAAGTACCAGAGTGTCGTGTATAAGTACCAGAGTGTCGTGTATAAGTACAAGAGTGTCGTGTATCAGTACCAGAGTGTCGTGTATAAGTGCCAGAGTGTCGTGTATCAGTACCAGAGTGCCGTGTATAAGTACCAGAGTGTCGTGTATAAGTACCAGAGTATCGTGTATAAGTACCAGAGTGTTGTGTATAAGTACCAGAGTATCGTGTATAAGTACCAGAGTGCCGTGTATAAGTACCAGAGTGTTGTGTATAAGTACCAGAGTATCGTGTATAAGTACCAGAGTGCCGTGTATAAGTACCAGAGTGTCGTGTATAAGTACCAGAGTGCTGTGTATAAGTACCAGAGTGTCGTGTATAAGTACCAGAGTGTCGTGTATAAGTACAAGAGTGTCGTGTATCAGTACCAGAGTGTCGTGTATAAGTACCAGAGTATCGTGTATAAGTACCAGAGTGTCGTGTATAAGTACCAGAGTGTCGTGTATAAGTACAAGAGTGTCGTGTATCAGTACCAGAGTGTCGTGTATAAGTACCAGAGTGTCGTGTATCAGTACCAGAGTGCCGTGTATAAGTACCAGAGTGTCGTGTATAAGTACCAGAGTGTCGTGTATAAGTACCAGAGTGTCGTGTATAAGTACCAGAGTGTCGTGTATAAGTACCAGAGTGTCGTGTATAAGTACCAGAGTGTCGTGTATAAGTTCCAGAGTGTCGTGTATAAGTACCAGAGTATCGTGTATAAGTACCAGAGTGTCGTGTATAAGTACCAGAGTGTCGTGTATAAGTACCAGAGTGTCGTGTATAAGTTCCAGAGTGTCGTGTATAAGTACCAGAGTATCGTGTATAAGTACCAGAGTGCCGTGTATAAGTACCAGAGTGCCGTGTATAAGTACCAGAGTGTTGTGTATAAGTACCAGAGTATCGTATATAAGTACCAGAGTGTCGTGTATAAGTACCAGAGTGTCGTGTATAAGTTCCAGAGTGTCGTGTATAAGTACCAGAGTATCGTGTATAAGTACCAGAGTGTCGTGTATAAGTACCAGAGTGTCGTGTATAAGTACCAGAGTGCCGTGTATAAGTACCAGAGTGTTGTGTATAAGTACCAGAGTATCGTATATAAGTACTGCCGAGCACCTTCCAAATGTATGAAGGTGGTGTTTGGTGATGGGGGAGGAGGACATGTCTTTCACTCTTCTACACTTTCAAAGTCCTTTAAAAACATAAGTTTGTTAAAGGAATAGGCCGTTTTTACATACTGAGATATGTTCTTACCTAACCTTAGTCGAGTTAATATATCCCCGTCTGGTCTTTGTCCGTGCGCTCTGTCAGGCAAACGGAGCACATACTAACCCTAACCGTAATGATACGAGGAGTAAAACGTCCGCGCAGTAACTCCTAAAGGTTATTGACGGAAGTGAGCGGGGAAGTCTTTATGCTGCGTTTACACATAGGCACGATGCGTTACGAATGGCATTTTTTCGTCATTCGTGACGTTCGTAACATGACTTAACGCGTCTTAATGGGATTCTTAACAGAACGCATCAGTTCGTGACATTCGTGATGTTCGTGGAGAAAGTTTTTGTCTGTCAAAAAATCTTCCACGAATGTCACGAATCACCCTTTGTTCTTGGAGTTCGCAGCGGAGCGTGTCCTGTCGTGATGAGGAGTGGCGCTTCGTAATTCAGCGTGAGGGCATTCGTACAGCATTCGTACAGCATTCGTACAGCATTCGTACAGCATTCGTAGAGCAGAATCACTGTTTTCACGCACAAAATTGATGTAAACACACGCTACGCCGAAAAGTACTTTTTCGGACCTGCAGCAGCAAAAGGAAAGTCACACAGACTCGGCCAGTCCGCGCTGCAGGCCCGGGACAGCAGCACCTGCCGCCGCCGCTCCTCAGGTGCTTTTCTTTTCCTCCTCCTGCGGTCGTTCCTCCTGATGTTTGGGAGCCAGTCCCTGCCACCCCTATTGCCCCCCCGCTGGAGAACCCCATTGTTGTATATTTGTCCCGATTTTCCCCGCGTTTGTGGGGAAAAAAGGACAGTAAGAACTGCGCCTTTCCCACGGTCCCTGAATGCATCTCCCACGCTGCCTCCACTGACCAAAACAACAGCGCATGGCTACAGCAGCTACACCACAGATAAGTTAAGGCTTATTTACAACCTTAGACACGTAAAACAATCGGCGCTGGGCGCGGGGCAGGTGAAGACAGGCCTGTTTTTGTGGATTATAAAGTTTTTCCAACTGGAGCTGAGACTGACCAGACGAGTGAGAATCATTGGATAAAGAGGTTTAAGAGCAGCAAGTTCTACGACGGATCCTCAGAAGATTGAGTGCACAGTGAGTGTAGTGTTTTTATGCTTATTCTGTGGAGGAAAGTCAACCCAAATTGTGCGGCTGTTGCACGGACTTATCTGACATGAAGCGCGTGCGTTTGTTGATGCGTTTGCCCGTGTTACGCATTGACAGGAGCGGGGTTGAACTGGTGTGACTGTCCCATAGACTGAAAAACTATTGCTATTCTTCAGTATATGGACAGGCCTGAGCTGGTGTATTTGCTTTTTGTTTAACCCGATTTGGCGCGAGCCCAACGAGTCAGGAGAGCACGGCGGAGCGAGACGTCTCTGCTCCGCCTCCACCCCGGTGTGCGCTGCAGGCGATCTTTCCACATTCGCCCAATTCTTGACAGATTTTTGACAGAACGCGACAATTCCCAATAACTCGCAGCAGCTCGCAACAGAACGCAACAGAACGCAACAGCGCGCAACAGCTCGCAACAGCGCGCAACAGTGCGGGACGCATATTCGTGACCGTGCGTAATAATTCGTGCCATTAATCGTAACACGCAGTAACAGGTCGCAACAGTTCGTGGCGGCGCGTGAAACCTCTGCCCCGAATCACCCACATTCGTGATCCTCGGCCACGAATGTGGATTCGTGGCATTCGTGACTTGTCGTCGTTATGTGTAAACGCAGCATTAGGAGTTACTGCGCGGACGTTTTGCTACTGTATCATTACGCCTCACAATATAGTCCCCCTTTTTATCTGCTTATAAAATCGACATGCTACATTTCTGTGTAAATATACTTGG
This sequence comes from Gobius niger, assembly GCF_951799975.1. Lineage (NCBI taxonomy): Eukaryota > Metazoa > Chordata > Actinopteri > Gobiiformes > Gobiidae > Gobius > Gobius niger. The sequence goes on from NC_136857.1 coordinate 40,830,569, forward strand.
CATGAAAACACTTCACGTAACTTTATTTAAATAGGGAACACGTGGAAGAGCTTGGTAGCTTCTATCGTGAGCTTTTTTGGAGCTATGTGACATGTGGGAGAGGCTGCGTATGTGTGAGCGCACGGACAAAGACCAGACGGGGATATATTAACTCCACTAAGGTTAGGTAAGAACATATCTCAGTATGTAAAAACGGTGGCCTATTCCTTTAAGAAAAAACTAAGAAGAACCCGACCACAACCTCCTCTCTGAACATGCAAATAAAAACAACACAAGAAGCAAAATGATGAAAACATCTGTATCCGAGAAAACACGAGTGGGTTCACATCTATTCCATTTGTTTGGTGACCACAGCTTTGATTAGGCATGCACTGATTCGATAATGGCATCAGATATCGGAGCCGATACTAGAAATAATATAATATCGGCTACAAATATCCAATACTGAAGCGATACCTAAACCTAAACCTAACTAAACCACTAAACCTCAGTGAATATGAACGTCATTTTGAAGTCGAGAACCTGAGAATTCAATCGTTGACTTAGTTTGAACAAAATGCTACTAGCAACAGTATGCTAATGCTAGCAACAGTATGCTAATGCTAGCAACAGTATGCTAATGCTAGCAACAGTATGCTAATGCTAGCAACAGTATGCTAATGCTAGCAACAGTATGCTAATGCTAACAACAGTATGCTAATGCTAGCGGCAACTAATCAAAGTTGGGACAGAAACTATGATTGAATCACCAAATACAATAAAATGGTCCACTGCTGGAGTGGTGAATGTGTTTGTGTTTTAGCTCATGAAAGTTATAATGATCAGATCACCTCATGTGGGTTGTTTGTATTAATTTAACTAAAGCAGAGGATTATTAGTGGAAAAGTCCAGTGATCCTTCTTTAAAATGTTTACATTAGTTTATTAATAGAAATATTTGATAATTGATCTGTAATGTCTCATTTGTGAAATATCAGACTTTTTTGATCTGACTCTGGAGAAAAGAGAAACATTAACATTTTTACTCAGAGCCGCTTTTAAGAAAGTCTCTGGTATCGGTTAATATCGGATATCGGCCGATTCTTAAACCCCCAGGATCGGTAGCATAAGCAAAAAACCCGGATCGTGCACCTCCACCTTTGACGTTCTCTGCTGTTGTGAAGTCCACATTATGGATATTATTTGAAATACAATTAGGTCAAACATATGAGGCTCTTGGGTTCTTTCAGGTTTGTGGCTCTCACTGTTTGCGTTGTTGATGATTACAGTGTGTACAAGTGTGTAATTTCTGCTGACTGTTCATAAACGTGTGTGTGTGCAGGATGGCCTCCTCAGATCTTAAGTACTTCATAGTACTGCAGCCTCTGAAGGGATTGAGCTTGCGTAAACCAGGGCAGATATGCAGCGCTCCATCCTTCAAAGTCCAGAAACAAGGCAAAAGTCTGGACGTGGTCTTCACTGACACTCTCAGTGGGTTGGATTACCTAGTGGACAGAGAGCGTCTGCAGCCCATCAGCCGAGAGGAAGCCGGTCTCCTCATGGCTGTCCCTGAAGCAGACAGACTCACAGCTCTGAACCTGCCCCAGGGCCTTCGCTCCACTCGGAGGCTCAGAGAAGGCACTGAAGTCTGTGTGGAGGAAAGATCTGCTTTTCTTAAAGGCACCATCCGCTACATCGGAAACATCACGGACCCAAAGTCCAAGTGGGACGTCCCAGGGGTTTTCTACGGCGTGGAACTGCAGGTGAATCCATCAGGAACTTATGTAATTTAGTGTTGTCATGATACTAAAATTTCAAGCTCGATTTCTATTCTGAAACTTGATAATCATTTTTTTTTTGCTTTATCAATCAATCAATCAAACTTTATTTATAAAGCGCTTTTCATACCGAAAGGTATCACAAAGTGCTTTACAGATTACAACATTTAAAACAATGCGCCTGGGACAACCTCCCATATACAGCGCCTCTGGAAAGTATTCATACACCCTGAACTTTTGCACATTTTGTCATGTTTACAGCCCTAAACATAAAGATTTTATTTAGATTTTTTTACTGAACGTTCACACACAAGTAACAGACAACTGTGAAGTGAAAGCAAAATGATACATGATTCTGTTATTTTTCACAAAATAGAAAAGTGAAAAGTGGGGCGTGCACAAGTATTCATACAGCATTTTCTGAGTGCATTAAATTGCCTTTAAAACATTCCTAATGACTCCAGAATGTTCACTCCTTGGCCTAACGGTTAAATAGAGGCACCTGTGTGTGATCTACTCTCAGTATAATTACAGCTGTTCTTTTAGGCCCTCAGAGCTGTGGTCACTAAACAACATCATGAAGGTCCAGGAGCACCAGAGAGGTCAGGGATAAAGCTGTGGAGAAGTTTAAAGCAGCATTAAGTTATACAAAGATTTCCCAAGATTTAAACATCTCCCGGAGCAACTGTTCAATCCATCATTCAGAAATGGAAAGAGTAAAGCACCACTGCAGACTTACCAAGACACAGCTGTTCACCTAAACTAACAAACTGAACAAGGAGACACTGGTCAGAAACACAACCAAGTGCCCCAAGATAACTCTGGAGGAGCTGTGAAGTCCTGCTGCTGAGCTGGAGGAATCTGTACATGGGACAACTATAAGTCGTATTCTTCACAAATCTGGCCTTCATGGACGAGTGGAAGAAGAAAGACATTATTGAAAGGAGAACATAAAAAATCCTGTTTGAAGTTTGTAGAAGTCATATGGAGGACACAGCTCCATGTGGAAGAAGGAGCTTTGGTCAGATGAGAGAAACGTTATGTATGGAGCAAACCTGACACTGCTCATGGTCCTGAGTGCACCATCCCCAGTGTCAGATATACGGGGGGGAGCATCATGCTGTGGGGCTGCTTTTCCTCAGCGGGGACTGGGGAGACTGTAAGAATAGTTGGGAACATGGATGGAGCCAAATACAGAGACATTTTGGAGGAAAACCTGCTGGAGTCACAAGAGAACTGAGGCTGGGGCGGAGATTCACCTTCAGCAGGACAATGACCCTAAACACAAAGATAAATCTACAATGGAATGGTTCAATAAAAACATATTAATGTGTTAGAATGGCCCAGTCAAAGTCCTGACCTAAATCCTATTGAAAATCTGTGGGGGTTCCACAAAGTATTCATGCATCTGTATGAATACTTATGCACGCCCCACTTTTCGGTTATCTATTTTTTGAAAAATAACAGAATCATGTATCATTTTGCTTTCACTTCACAGTCGTCTGTTACTTGTGTGTGAACGTTCAGTAAAAAAATAAAAATAAAATCTTTATGTTTAGGGTTGTAAACATGACAAAATGTGCAAAAGTTCAAGGTGTATGAATACTTTCGAGAGGCTCTGTATATACATTGTATATATTAGGATTAAATAAATAGTTTAGTCAGTTAAAAGCTAAGCTAAAAAGGTGGGTCTTGAGCTGCTCTTAAAAACATGAACGTTCTCTGCAGCCCTGAGCTCCTCCTCAGGTGGTTCCAGAGGCGAGGGCCGTAATATTGGAAAGACGCCTCACCATGAGTCTTTTTGTTGACTTTAGGAATAACTAGGAGACCTCTGCCAGAGGAGCAAAGGGGCCGTGAAGGTTCGTAAGGTAAAAGCAGTTCTGAGAGATAAGAGGGACCAAGACCATTAAGACATTTAAAAACCATTAAAAGAACTTTAAAATCGATCCTGAAACACACGGGGCCAATGCAGCGATTCTCAAACCGGTGTAATGTGGTCCCGCCTCCTGGTCTTCATCAGGACACGAGCTGCTGTAGGGACATTTGTCTCTTTTCCATCTGCACTGGACACTGATCACTCAACACTACATTCGTTTATTTGGTTTGACCGTGTTCTTGAGAAATGATTGTAATAGAAGGTCTCGTTTGCTTTCTCTAGTCAAATGCTAAAGTTATGCTAAATAACCTACAGTATGAACTCTTTACAGACGGGATTTGGCCCATGGCCGTCATTAACTAGAGATTCACAGATTCAGCTTTTTTGTTTCGATACCTATATGGAACTGTACAGTTGGCTTTGATTTCAGTTAATTTTGTGGAGAATTTTAAGAGAAAAATGTCTTGCGACCCAATGCTAACTGATACATGTGGAACCGTGTACAGTGGGTTGCGAGCCTTTCCAAGAAAATATTTATTTTAAATGTTTATATAGGAAAAGAATTAAAATTATATTTTTAAGTTCAAACCTTGTTTGGGTTGCGGCTTGTCATCCTAAGGTGACTGTGGGTCCCAATGCCATACCAGCTGACAACCACAAGGCTAAGCTACGCCATAGGAATGAATGGGCTGCTCAGGAGACATTAGCCACATGTGCTAAATCTACAGTTTCTATCAACACGCTGCTCCTTTAGATGAGGGCGGTATGAGGGGGGCATGAGGGCCCGACGTCCACAAGTTGGGCCGGTGCTTACTGCCCAACACCGTGCAGCCCGATTGGCATTTGCCCGAGAACACAGAGATTGGCAGATTGGCCAATGGTGCCTGTGCTCTTCACGGATGAGAGCAGGTTCACCCTGAGCACATGTGACAGACGTGACAGAGTCTGGAGACGCCCTGGAGAACGTTCTGCTGCTGCAACATCATCCAGCATGACCGGTTTGGTGGTGGGTCAGTGATGGTCTGGGGAGGCATTTCATTGGAGGGCCGCACAGCCCTCCATGTGCGAGCCAGAGGTTCCCTGACTGGCATTGGGGACCGGGATGAGATCCTCAGACCTATTGTAAGACCATATGCTGGTGCTGTGGGCCCTGGGTTCCTTCTGATGCCTGATAATGCCTGGCCACATGTGGCCAGAGTGTGTCAGCAGGTCCTGCATGATGAAGGTATTGATGTTCTGGACTGGCCTGCCCGTTCCCCAGACTTAAATCCAATAGATACATCTGGGACATCATGTCTCGGTCCATCCATCAACGCCACGTGGCACCACAGACTGTCCAGGAGCTGACTGATGCTCTAATCCAGGTCTGGGAGGAGATCCCTCAGGAGGACATCCGTGGTCTCATCAGGAGCAGGCCCAGGCGTTGTAGGGAGTGCATTCAGGCACGTGGAGGCCACACACACGACTGAGGATGATACAGACTCGTTTGGAGGAATTTCTACAGAATTTGGATCCACCAGTGACCTGAGTTGTCACTTTGATTTTGACTATAATTTTGGATCCAGACCTCCAGGGGCTGAGAATTTGATTTCCATTTATCATTCTTATGTTATTTTGTTCTCAACACATTGCCCTACACTATGAATAAAGATTTTCATCCGAAAAATCGAATTGATTGACATCTAGGATGTGTTTTTTGAGTGTGCCCTAAGTTTTTGTGAGCAGTGTATATATATATATATATATATATATATACATGTATATGTATATATATATATATATATATGTATATATATATAAATATATATACATTTTTTTTTTTAATAGTTCAAACAAAGGACGATTCACTCTCGTTTTCAAACCAAATCCAAGTCCTGTTGGACAGTTGGAAACTTTTCCCTTTCTTGTGAGACTGTGTTTGTGTTACTTTGTGATCAGTGACCACAGAATGAAGTCTCTGCCCTGAGGCAGTGTGGCTGAGCCTAAACTCATTTATTCTAATGTTTTCCAGGACTCAGACCGAGGCAGAGGCAGCACCAACGGCTCCGTCAAATACAAACAGTTTTTCTCTTGTGACAAAGACTGTGGAGTCTTCGCTCCGTTCAACAGAATCACAGCAGTTGGGCCCGAGACCAGTCCAGACCCACAGACCAGAGAAAAACCTCATCTGAGACTGTCTCTAAAGTCCAAACCAGATCCAAGACCTGCATCAAACCGAGACCAAGACCAACCAATGTCCTTCTGCTCAGACCACTTCCCCCAGGACCGTCCAACGAGAGAGTCCAAACCAGAATATGACCCTGACACCTGCTGGGACTCGGCTCCAAAGTCCCTGTCTGCAGACCCTGAACCGATGGAACAGAACCATCTGTACGAAGACCCGGATCAGTTTCGAGAACCTGCTAAAGGTTTCGACAGGTTCAAGTCCAAGTCTGAAAAACATGTTTCTGGCAAATCCAACATTGACAAAAAAGACAAACACAAGACCAGGCTTGATTGGATCCCGGGTTCTGCCAAAAGAGCTGCAGCTCCTGTTCCAGAGTCCAAACCAGAGTCCAGACCAGAGCCCAGTCCGGAGCCCAGTCCGGAGTTTGAGGAAGCAGATCATTTGAAGTCCAGAGTTGATATTCCCAAATCCAGGTTAGTAAAACATCTTCCTCTGTATCTAGGGTTGGGTCACGGAGGCCGCAGTCTAAGCAGAGATGGCCAGACTTTCCTCACCCCAGAAACCTCCTCCAGCTATCCTCGGAGGATCTCGAACTGTGCCAAGGCCACAGCACCATCCCCAAACTCTACAGCACCATCCCCAAACCCAACGACACCATCCCCAAACCCTACAGCACCATCCCCAAACTCTACAACACCATCCCCAAACTCTACAGCACCATCCCCAAACTCTACAGCACCATCCCCAAACTCTACAGCACCATCCTCAAACTCTACAGCACCATCCCCAAACTCTACAGCACCATCCCCAAACTCTACAGCACCATCCTCAAACTCTACAGCACCATCCCCAAACTCTACAGCACCATCCCCAAACTCTACAGCACCATCCCCAAACCCAACAGCACCATCCCCAAACTCTACAGCACCATCCCCAAACCCTACAGCACCATCCCCAAACTCTACAGCACCATCCCCAAACTCTACGACACCATCCCCAAACTCTACAGCACCATCCCCAAACTCTACAACACCATCCCCAAACTCTACAACACCATCCCCAAACTCTACAGCACCATCCCCAAACTCTACAGCACCATCCCCAAACTCTACAGCACCATCCTCAAACTCTACAGCACCATCCCCAAACTCTACAGCACCATCCCCAAACTCTACAGCACCATCCTCAAACTCTACAGCACCATCCCCAAACTCTACAGCACCATCCCCAAACTCTACAGCACCATCCCCAAACCCAACAGCACCATCCCCAAACTCTACAGCACCATCCCCAAACCCTACAGCACCATCCCCAAACTCTACAGCACCATCCCCAAACTCTACAGCACCATCCCCAAACTCTACAACACCATCCACAAACTCTACAGCACCATCCCCAAACTCTACAGCACCATCCCCAAACCCAACAACACCATCCACAAACTCTACAGCACCATCCCCAAACCCAACAGCACCATCCCCAAACTCTACAGCACCATCCCCAAACCCAACAGCACCATCCCCAAACTCTACAGCACCATCCCCAAACTCTACAGCACCATCCCCAAACCCAACAGCACCATCCCCAAACTCTACAGCACCATCCCCAAACCCTACAGCACCATCCCCAAACTCTACAGCACCATCCCCAAACTCTACAGCACCATCCCCAAACCCAACAGCACCATCCTCAAACCCAACAGCACCATCCTCAAACCCAACAGCACCATCCCCAAACCCAACAGCACCATCCTCAAACCCTACAGCACCATCCCCAAACTCTACGACACCATCCCCAAACTCTACAGCACCATCCCCAAACCCAACAACACCATCCCCAAACTCTACAGCACCATCCCCAAACCCTACAACACCATCCCCAAACTCTACAGCACCATCCCCAAACCCAACAACACCATCCCCAAACTCTACAGCACCATCCCCAAACTCTACAACACCATCCCCAAACTCTACAACACCATCCCCAAACCCAACAACACCATCCCCAAACTCTACAGCACCATCCCGAAACTCTACAACACCATCCCCAAACCCAACAACACCATCCACAAACTCTACAGCACCATCCCCAAACCCAACAGCACCATCCCCAAACCCAACAGCACCATCCCCAAACCCTACAACACCATCTCCAAACTCTACAACACCATCCCCAAACCCTACAACACCATCTCCAAACTCTAAAACACCATCCCCAAACTCTACAACACCATCTCCAAACTCTACAACACCATCCCCAAACTCTACAACACCATCCCCAAACTCTACAGCACCATCCCCAAACTCTACAGCACCATCCCCAAACTCTACAACACCATCCCCAAACTCTACAGCACCATCCCCAAACCCTACAGCACCATCCCCAAACCCTACAGCACCATCCCCAAACTCTACAGCACCATCCCCAAACTCTACAGCACCATCCCCAAACTCTACAGCACCATCCCCAAACTCTACAACACCATCCCCAAACCCTACAACACCATCCCCAAACTCTACAGTACCATCCCCAAACTCTACGACACCATCCCCAAACTCTACAACACCATCCCCAAACTCTACAGCACCATCCCCAAACTCTACAGCACCATCCCCAAACCCAACAGCACCATCCCCAAACTCTACAGCACCATCCCCAAACCCTACAGCACCATCCCCAAACTCTACAACACCATCCCCAAACCCTACAGCACCATCCCCAAACTCTACAGTACCATCCCCAAACTCTACGACACCATCCCCAAACTCTACAGCACCATCCCCAAACTCTACAGCACCATCCCCAAACTCTACAGCACCATCCCCAAACTCTACAGTACCATCCCCAAACTCTACGACACCATCCCCAAACTCTACAGCACCATCCCCAAACTCTACAGCACCATCCCCAAACCCTACAGCACCATCCCCAAACTCTACAGCACCATCCCCAAACCCAACAGCACCATCCCCAAACCCAACAGCACCATCCCCAAACTCTACAACACCATCCCCAAACCCAACCGCACCATCCCCAAACTCTACAGCACCATCCCCAAACCCAACAGCACCATCCCCAAACTCTACAGCACCATCCCCAAACCCAACAGCACCATCCCCAAACCCAACAGCACCATCCCCAAACTCTACAGCACCATCCCCAAACCCAACAGCACCATCCCCAAACCCAACAGCACCATCCCCAAACTCTACAACACCATCCCCAAACCCAACCGCACCATCCCCAAACTCTACAGCACCATCCCCAAACCCAACAGCACCATCCCCAAACTCTACAACACCATCCCCAAACTCTACAGCACCATCCCCAAACCCAACAGCACCATCCCCAAACCCAACAGCACCATCCCCAAACTCTACAGCACCATCCCCAAACCCAACAGCACCATCCCCAAACTCTACAGCACCATCCCCAAACCCAACAGCACCATCCCCAAACCCAACCGCACCATCCCCAAACTCTACAGCACCATCCCCAAACCCAACAGCACCATCCCCAAACTCTACGACACCATCCCCAAACCCAACAGCACCATCTCCAAACCCTACAACACCATCCCCAAACCCTACAGCACCATCCCCAAACTCTACAGCACCATCCCCAAACTCTACAGCACCATCCCCAAACCCTACAGCACCATCCCCAAACTCTACAGCACCATCCCCAAACTCTACAGCACCATCCCCAAACTCTACAGTACCATCCCCAAACCCAACAGCACCATCCCCAAACCCAACAGCACCATCCCCAAACCCAACAGCACCATCCCCAAACCCAACAGCACCATCCCCAAACTCTACAGTACCATCCCCAAACTCTACAGCACCATCCCCAAACTCTACAGCACCATCCCCAAACCCTACAGCACCATCCCCAAACTCTACAGCACCATCCCCAAACTCTACAGCACCATCCCCAAACTCTACGACACCATCCCCAAACTCTACAGCACCATCCCCAAACTCTACAACACCATCCACAAACTCTACAGCACCATCCCCAAACTCTACAGCACCATCCCCAAACTCTACGACACCATCCCCAAACCCTACAGCACCATCCCCAAACCCTACAGCACCATCCCCAAACCCTACAGCACCATCCCCAAACTCTACAGCACCATCCCCAAACCCTACAACACCATCCCCAAACTCTACAACACCATCCCCAAACTCTACAGCACCATCCCCAAACTCTACAACACCATCCCCGAACCCAACAGCACCATCCCCAAACCCTACAACACCATCCCCAAACTCTACAACACCATCCCCAAACTCTACAGCACCATCCCCAAACTCTACAGCACCATCCCCAAACTCTACAACACCATCCCCGAACCCAACAGCACCATCCCCAAACTCTACAACACCATCCCCGAACCCAACAGCACCATCCCCAAACCCTACAACACCATCCCCAAACCCTACAACACCATCCCCAAACTCTACAGCACCATCCCCAAACTCTACAGCACCATCCCCAAACCCTACAGCACCATCCCCAAACTCTACAGCACCATCCCCAAACCCTACAGCACCATCCCCAAACCCTACAGTACCATCCCCAAACCCTACAGTACCATCCCCAAACTCTACAGCACCATCCCCAAACCCAACAGCACCATCCTCAAACCCTACAGCACCATCCCCAAACTCTACGACACCATCCCCAAACTCTACAGCACCATCCCCAAACCCAACAACACCATCCCCAAACTCTACAGCACCATCCCCAAACTCTACAGCACCATCCCCAAACTCTACAACACCATCCCCAAACCCAACAACACCATCCCCAAACTCTACAGCACCATCCCGAAACTCTACAACACCATCCCCAAACCCAACAACACCATCCACAAACTCTACAGCACCATCCCCAAACCCAACAGCACCATCCCCAAACCCAACAGCACCATCCCCAAACCCTACAACACCATCTCCAAACTCTACAACACCATCCCCAAACCCTACAACACCATCTCCAAACTCTAAAACACCATCCCCAAACTCTACAACACCATCTCCAAACTCTACAACACCATCCCCAAACTCTACAACACCATCCCCAAACTCTACAGCACCATCCCCAAACTCTACAGCACCATCCCCAAACTCTACAACACCATCCCCAAACTCTACAGCACCATCCCCAAACCCTACAGCACCATCCCCAAACCCTACAGCACCATCCCCAAACTCTACAGCACCATCCCCAAACTCTACAGCACCATCCCCAAACTCTACAGCACCATCCCCAAACTCTACAACACCATCCCCAAACCCTACAACACCATCCCCAAACTCTACAGTACCATCCCCAAACTCTACGACACCATCCCCAAACTCTACAACACCATCCCCAAACTCTACAACACCATCCCCAAACCCAACCGCACCATCCCCAAACTCTACAGCACCATCCCCAAACCCAACAGCACCATCCCCAAACCCAACAGCACCATCCCCAAACCCAACCGCACCATCCCCAAACTCTACAGCACCATCCCCAAACCCAACAGCACCATCCCCAAACTCTACGACACCATCCCCAAACCCAACAGCACCATCTCCAAACCCTACAACACCATCCCCAAACCCTACAGCACCATCCCCAAACTCTACAGCACCATCCCCAAACTCTACAGCACCATCCCCAAACCCTACAGCACCATCCCCAAACTCTACAGCACCATCCCCAAACTCTACAGCACCATCCCCAAACTCTACAGTACCATCCCCAAACCCAACAGCACCATCCCCAAACCCAACAGCACCATCCCCAAACCCAACAGCACCATCCCCAAACCCAACAGCACCATCCCCAAACTCTACAGTACCATCCCCAAACTCTACAGCACCATCCCCAAACTCTACAGCACCATCCCCAAACCCTACAGCACCATCCCCAAACTCTACAGCACCATCCCCAAACTCTACAGCACCATCCCCAAACCCTACAGCACCATCCCCAAACCCTACAGCACCATCCCCAAACCCTACAGCACCATCCCCAAACTCTACAGCACCATCCCCAAACTCTACAGCACCATCCCCAAACTCTACAGCACCATCCCCAAACTCTACAGCACCATCCCCAAACTCTACAGCACCATCCCCAAACTCTACAACACCATCCCCGAACCCAACAGCACCATCCCCAAACCCTACAACACCATCCCCAAACTCTACAACACCATCCCCAAACTCTACAGCACCATCCCCTAACTCTACAGCACCATCCCCAAACTCTACAACACCATCCCCGAACCCAACAGCACCATCCCCAAACTCTACAACACCATCCCCGAACCCAACAGCACCATCCCCAAACCCTACAACACCATCCCCAAACCCTACAACACCATCCCCAAACTCTACAGCACCATCCCCAAACTCTACAGCACCATCCCCAAACCCTACAGCACCATCCCCAAACTCTACAGCACCATCCCCAAACCCTACAGCACCATCCCCAAACCCTACAGTACCATCCCCAAACCCTACAGTACCATCCCCAAACTCTACAGCACCATCCCCAAACCCAACAGCACCATCCTCAAACCCTACAGCACCATCCCCAAACTCTACGACACCATCCCCAAACTCTACAGCACCATCCTCAAACTCTACAGCACCATCCCCAAACTCTACAGCACCATCCCCAAACTCTACAGCACCATCCCCAAACTCTACAGCACCATCCCCAAACTCTACAGCACCATCCTCAAACTCTACAGCACCATCCCCAAACTCTACAGCACCATCCCCAAACTCTACAGCACCATCCCCAAACCCAACAGCACCATCCCCAAACTCTACAGCACCATCCCCAAACCCTACAGCACCATCCCCAAACTCTACAGCACCATCCCCAAACTCTACAGCACCATCCCCAAACTCTACAACACCATCCACAAACTCTACAGCACCATCCCCAAACTCTACAGCACCATCCCCAAACCCAACAACACCATCCACAAACTCTACAGCACCATCCCCAAACCCAACAGCACCATCCCCAAACTCTACAGCACCATCCCCAAACCCAACAGCACCATCCCCAAACTCTACAGCACCATCCCCAAACTCTACAGCACCATCCCCAAACCCAACAGCACCATCCCCAAACTCTACAGCACCATCCCCAAACCCTACAGCACCATCCCCAAACTCTACAGCACCATCCCCAAACTCTACAGCACCATCCCCAAACCCAACAGCACCATCCTCAAACCCAACAGCACCATCCTCAAACCCAACAGCACCATCCCCAAACCCAACAGCACCATCCTCAAACCCTACAGCACCATCCCCAAACTCTACGACACCATCCCCAAACTCTACAGCACCATCCCCAAACCCAACAACACCATCCCCAAACTCTACAGCACCATCCCCAAACTCTACAGCACCATCCCCAAACTCTACAACACCATCCCCAAACTCTACAACACCATCCCCAAACCCAACAACACCATCCCCAAACTCTACAGCACCATCCCGAAACTCTACAACACCATCCCCAAACCCAACAACACCATCCACAAACTCTACAGCACCATCCCCAAACCCAACAGCACCATCCCCAAACCCAACAGCACCATCCCCAAACCCTACAACACCATCTCCAAACTCTACAACACCATCCCCAAACCCTACAACACCATCTCCAAACTCTAAAACACCATCCCCAAACTCTACAACACCATCTCCAAACTCTACAACACCATCCCCAAACTCTACAACACCATCCCCAAACTCTACAGCACCATCCCCAAACTCTACAGCACCATCCCCAAACTCTACAACACCATCCCCAAACTCTACAGCACCATCCCCAAACCCTACAGCACCATCCCCAAACCCTACAGCACCATCCCCAAACTCTACAGCACCATCCCCAAACCCAACAGCACCATCCCCAAACTCTACAGCACCATCCCCAAACTCTACAGCACCATCCCCAAACTCTACAACACCATCCCCAAACCCTACAACACCATCCCCAAACTCTACAGTACCATCCCCAAACTCTACGACACCATCCCCAAACTCTACAACACCATCCCCAAACTCTACAGCACCATCCCCAAACTCTACAGCACCATCCCCAAACCCAACAGCACCATCCCCAAACTCTACAGCACCATCCCCAAACCCTACAGCACCATCCCCAAACTCTACAACACCATCCCCAAACCCTACAGCACCATCCCCAAACTCTACAGTACCATCCCCAAACTCTACGACACCATCCCCAAACTCTACAGCACCATCCCCAAACTCTACAGCACCATCCCCAAACTCTACAGCACCATCCCCAAACTCTACAGTACCATCCCCAAACTCTACGACACCATCCCCAAACTCTACAGCACCATCCCCAAACTCTACAGCACCATCCCCAAACCCTACAGCACCATCCCCAAACTCTACAGCACCATCCCCAAACCCAACAGCACCATCCCCAAACCCAACAGCACCATCCCCAAACTCTACAACACCATCCCCAAACCCAACCGCACCATCCCCAAACTCTACAGCACCATCCCCAAACCCAACAGCACCATCCCCAAACTCTACAGCACCATCCCCAAACCCAACAGCACCATCCCCAAACCCAACAGCACCATCCCCAAACTCTACAGCACCATCCCCAAACCCAACAGCACCATCCCCAAACCCAACAGCACCATCCCCAAACTCTACAACACCATCCCCAAACCCAACCGCACCATCCCCAAACTCTACAGCACCATCCCCAAACCCAACAGCACCATCCCCAAACCCAACAGCACCATCCCCAAACCCAACCGCACCATCCCCAAACTCTACAGCACCATCCCCAAACCCAACAGCACCATCCCCAAACTCTACGACACCATCCCCAAACCCAACAGCACCATCTCCAAACCCTACAACACCATCCCCAAACCCTACAGCACCATCCCCAAACTCTACAGCACCATCCCCAAACTCTACAGCACCATCCCCAAACCCTACAGCACCATCCCCAAACTCTACAGCACCATCCCCAAACTCTACAGCACCATCCCCAAACTCTACAGTACCATCCCCAAACCCAACAGCACCATCCCCAAACCCAACAGCACCATCCCCAAACCCAACAGCACCATCCCCAAACCCAACAGCACCATCCCCAAACTCTACAGTACCATCCCCAAACTCTACAGCACCATCCCCAAACTCTACAGCACCATCCCCAAACCCTACAGCACCATCCCCAAACTCTACAGCACCATCCCCAAACTCTACAGCACCATCCCCAAACCCTACAGCACCATCCCCAAACCCTACAGCACCATCCCCAAACCCTACAGCACCATCCCCAAACTCTACAGCACCATCCCCAAACTCTACAGCACCATCCCCAAACTCTACAGCACCATCCCCAAACTCTACAGCACCATCCCCAAACTCTACAGCACCATCCCCAAACTCTACAACACCATCCCCGAACCCAACAGCACCATCCCCAAACCCTACAACACCATCCCCAAACTCTACAACACCATCCCCAAACTCTACAGCACCATCCCCAAACTCTACAGCACCATCCCCAAACTCTACAACACCATCCCCGAACCCAACAGCACCATCCCCAAACTCTACAACACCATCCCCGAACCCAACAGCACCATCCCCAAACCCTACAACACCATCCCCAAACCCTACAACACCATCCCCAAACTCTACAGCACCATCCCCAAACTCTACAGCACCATCCCCAAACCCTACAGCACCATCCCCAAACTCTACAGCACCATCCCCAAACCCTACAGCACCATCCCCAAACCCTACAGTACCATCCCCAAACCCTACAGTACCATCCCCAAACTCTACAGCACCATCCCCAAACCCTACAGTACCATCCCCAAACCCTACAGTACCATCCCCAAACTCTACAGCACCATCCCCAAACTCTACAGCACCATCCCCAAACCCAACAGCACCATCCCCAAACCCAACAGCACCATCCCCAAACCCTACAGCACCATCCCCAAACTCTACAGCACCATCCCCAAACTCAACAGCACCATCCCCAAACTCTACAGCACCATCCCCAAACCCTACGACACCATCCCCAAACTCTACGACACCATCCCCAAACCCTACAACACCATCCCCAAACTCTACAACACCATCCCCAAACTCTACAACACCATCCCCAAACTCTACAACACCATCCCCAAACTCTACAACACCATCCCCAAACTCTATGACACCATCCCCAAACCCAACAGCACCATCCCCAAACTCTACAACACCATCCCCAAACTCTACAACACCATCCCCAAACCCTACGACACCATCCCCAAACTCTACGACACCATCCCCAAACCCTACAACACCATCCCCAAACTCTACAACACCATCCCCAAACTCTACAACACCATCCCCAAACTCTACAACACCATCCCCAAATTCTACAGCACCCTACAGATCCTAGCAGTTCATAAATGTTTTGTCTTGGATCTTTTATTCAGACTCAGAGTATCATTTGCCCATTGTGTTGGTATACTTTATTGTCCCCGTAGGGAAATGTGTCCTCTGCATTAGACCCATCCTTCAATGCCGCTGGAGCAACCCGTAAGAGCAGTGGTCAACGGCAGTGCCGCGCCCGGGTACCCGTCTCCATGATGTGGAGCCAGGCTGGTGGTCAGAATCACCTGGCTGGAGGATTCACCTATTGCACATGTTTTTAGTGGTAGGGGAAACCGGAGTACCCGGAGGAAACCTACACAGACAGGGGGAGAACATGCAAACTCCACACAGAAAGGCCCTGTCCTGGTGGGAATCGAACCCGGGACCTTCTAGCTGTGAAGCGGAGGCTCTAACCGCTGTACTACCATACCGTTACAGGGTAATTAGGGACCAGATTGGCTTCGAAAAAACCTTTTCTGTGCTAATTTCCAAGCTTTTAAAATTGCTCACCCTTGGTTCCCACAGCCTTACCTCTACCTCGAGACTGCTTTCCTTAAAAAAAAACTTCCAACACATTATAAACATATATTTTTATCTGCCAGGCTTGCTGATCTCAGGTCTCCGAGACTTGGATCAACTAGTCCCCAATCTGAGACTGATCTCAAAACTAGACCCAGGACCGGAGCCAGGTGTGAACCTGAGACTGGCCCAGAATCAGGTCTCCGACGTGGATCAACAGAAACAGGACTTCGAACAGGAGACCGGGTCATGTTCATCAATGACGAGGAGAAAACAGTGAAAGGCACTTTCATCTTCATGAAGGAAACTGAAGGAGAGACTACAGTCCACATCACGGTAAGTCCTGGGTTAGACTTTAAGACCTAAACCTGATCCTGGTGTTGTTAATATGACTCAAGCTTGTGTTTCAGGGAGACTCTGGGATGTCCTTTGTTGTTCCTTTGGTCAGTGTCATGAAGCTGGAGCAGGAAGAAGGTTCATTTTTACATATTTACACTTAAAGAATAGAAGATAGAGTACATCTGTAGATAATTATTTACCATAAATTATAAATTATGACAGAAACAGAGGACATTTACGCCGACCCAAAAGGAGCCCCTGGTCGTCAGTTTGAAGAGGAACCGGCCCGGATGAAGTCCTGGTCTGAGGCTGTAAAAAACAGGTGTGTTTCATGTAAGTCTTTAATGTTCCTGAACCTGAGGAGTAAAGATTATTCTAACGTCCTCCAGCCCCCAGTCTGAGGCTGAACCCAAGGCCAGACCCAGGACCGAGGTCTCTCCACAGGGACCTAAACCTGGTCTGGGACATGAATCTGCAGACGGACTCACAGCTGGAGACCAGGTCCTGTTTATCAGTGAAAAGGATCAGGTCAAAGAAGGAGCTGTGGTCTTCATGGAGGAAACTCCTGAAGGAGGCGTGGTCCACGTCGAGGTGAGTCCAGGGAACAGCATGACACCTTTTCCCTATGGGCACAATAAAGCATACCTAACCCTTACCCTTAGACTTAACCTTACCCAAACCCTAACCCTAACCTTAACCCCTAACCTTAACCTAACCTGACAGAGTCAATGTTTAGATTAAATCAGAGTTTCTCAAGACTTTCATGATATAGTTTTAACTCTTTCTGAGTTAATGTTTTAATGTTAAGTTGTATTCATGCTTCATGAGATGTTCTCGCAACCAGAGCAGAAGAACAAAATGATGTCATATTCATATATTCATCTATTTTTGCAATCATTCAGTTGGCCTTTTATGCAACTGCATCTATGTGGGAGCCAATCTCCCACAAAATGTTTTAACTTTTGAAACACTTATTGTAAATGCTGACCTTCGCATTAGTAGAAGCCTCTCTGTACGAGTCACTGATGTAGTTTATTCCATCAATACTCCGTGTCTCAGCCTTTTCACACATTACAAATACTTTGTCCATGAGGAACATGGACTGTGCTCCACACAGATGTCTACCATATCACAGGCTCCTGCATCAGGATTTGGTTTGACAGTGGCCTGTTTTTTATGCGTGTGAAACAGCAGGGTCCAGTCCAGGTCTCAGAACAGTGTGTGGCCTTCTCCATGTGCAGTACTGATCCATGGTTCCTCCTTTGGGGGGCGGAGCTTTAGAGACATCTTCAGAAGTATGAAGCATGTCAGAGCCCAGACAAACATTGTTCTGGTTCTTATCGCCAAGAACAAGAACAAACCTCTTGTGTCTTTGGAAGTGTGAATAATGTACTTCTACTACTTCTATTAATGTTAGTGAGGTTTAAACCTGAGTTAATGCTGATGTTTAGACTCTGAGTTAATGCTGATGTTTAGACTTTCTCTGAGTTAATGTTTAGACTCTCTCTGAGTTAATGTTGATGTTTAGACTCTCTCTGAGTTAATGCTGATGTTTAGACTTTCTCTGAGTTAATGTTTAGACTCTCTCTGAGTTAATGTTTAGACTCTCTCTGAGTTAATGTTTAGACTCTCTCTGAGTTAATGTTTAGACTCTCTCAGAGTTAATGTTTAGACTCTCTCTGAGTTAATGTTTAGACTCTCTCTGAGTTAATGTTTGTTTAGACTCTCTCTGAGTTAATGTTTAGACTCTCTCTGAGTTAATGTTTGTTTAGACTCTCTGAGTTAATGTTTAGACTCTCTCTGATTTAATGTTTAGACTCTCTCAGAGTTAATGTTTGTTTAGACTCTCTCTGAGTTAATGTTTAGAGTCTCTCTGAGTTAATGTTTAGAGTCTCTCAGAGTTAATGTTTAGACTCTCTCTGAGTTAATGTTGATGTTTAGACTCTCTCTGAGTTAATGTTTAGACTCTCTCTGAGTTAATGTTTAGAGTCTCTCTGAGTTAATGTTTAGAGTCTCTCTGAGTTAATGTTTAGACTCTCTCTGAGTTAATGTTTAGACTCTCTCTGAGTTAATGTTTAGACTCTCTCTGATTTAATGTTTAGACTCTCTCTGATTTAATGTTTAGACTCTCTCTGATTTAATGTTTAGACTCTCTCTGAGTTAATGTTTAGACTCTCTCTGATTTAATGTTTAGACTCTCTCTGAGTTAATGTTTAGACTCTCTCTGAGTTAATGTTTAGACTCTCTCTGAGTTAATGTTTAGAGTCTCTCAGAGTTAATGTTTAGACTCTCTCTGAGTTAATGTTTAGAGTCTCTCAGAGTTAATGTTTAGACTCTCTCTGAGTTAATGTTAATGTTTAGACTCTCTCTGAGTTAATATTTAGACTCTCCCTTAGTTAATGTTGATACAGTGTGATCTGTTTCAGGGAGCCTCCGGGACGTTCATTGTTCCTCTGCTCAGTGTCACGAAGATGGAGCCGAAAACAAGTACAACATCTTTACAGCATTTACAGTGACATACACACTATCAGACTAACCACTGTGCCACCTGCACCTGTCTCTGAGGCTAACCACTGTGCCACCTCCCTCAGACACAGAGGACTTGTACTCTGCGGCGCCCCCTGTGGACTCCCTGGTGGTGGACTCTGTGGTGGAGATCGATTTGGCGAATGGAATAAAAGGCTATGGGACCGTTCGGTGGATCGGATTTCTGCCGGACGTCGCTCACACGATGGCGGGTCTGGAGCTGGTAACTGCCGTTTCCATAGCAACTATCTGGTCGTTACCTCGGTTCACGAACCCGAACCCTCTGTGTTTCAGGAGGAGCAGCGCGGGGTGAGCGACGGCACCTTCAAAGGACAGAGGTTCTTCAAATGTCCAGACAAACACGCTCTGTTCGTGAAGCTCTCGTCCTGTCGACCAGACTCTCGCTTCAGCAAGACCTCAGCCAATCACAATGCTCCAAACACGGGGGGCTCAGCCAATCACAGTGGCCCGTATCACAACGGATTCACTCCCCATCACGGCGTCCACGACAGCGGTCAGTGAACGCTACTGACTCAAAGTACCAAGGGTTTACATGAGGATTTTAGAAGATGATCTGCTGTTTCCATCTCTTTTTAGTATTAACTAGTATATTTTGCACTTATGTGGACTTTCTTTTGGGTCTGGGCCAAATGTGTTAAAGGTGCATGATGGAACCTTTACGTGACAACAAAGACCCTTTTATTTGTGCATATTTGACCCCTTTAATGACCCAGCGGCGCCTTCACTTTCCATGATGGTGGCCTCAACATCTTTCCGGGATCAATTGTTATAGAGTTTCTGGTTCATCTGCTGATGGACCGTCTCACCAGGAAATCTAAAAACTATTGATCTTGGAGAGTTTTAAAGTTACTTTGGAAAGTAAAGGCGCCACGCTGACCACTCATATGGTCATTTAGTCACTACAAGGTCAAATATCAAGGTTTTAGTCTGCTTAAAAAGTTGCATATCCACCTTTTAAAGTGACGTTTGTTTTCCAGGTGAGTTTGATTTGGAGCCGGTGCGTCCCGTCGCGGCGGAGGACGTCGAGCGTCTCCTGGTCGGG